>NW_025334585.1:0-255507 GCF_014858855.1 Bufo gargarizans | reverse complement strand
GCCAGCATTAAGATAACAGCCCTGTGAGTAGGATGTGGCTATATTGAATGTTCTACTGCAGAGGGGGCCTCATGAATAGAATCCTTATTAATTGTACACATTTTATAACTAGTCTGTACTGGAGCGGCAATGGGGGGGGGGGGTGGGGGGGGGTCTGTGGATGGCACTGTTATGAGGTGGGGGGGTCTTGTGGATGGCATTGTTATGGGGTGGGTGGGGGTCTGTGGATGGCACTGTTATGAGGTGGGGGGGGTCTGTGGATGGCACTGTTATGAGGTGGGGGGTCTGTGGATGGCACTGTTATGGGGTGGGGGGGTCTGTGGATGGCACTGTTATGAGGTGGGGGGTCTGTGGATGGCACTGTTATGGGGTGGGGGGTCTGTGGATGGCGCTGTTATGAGGTGGGGGGGTCTGTGGATGGCACTGTTATGAGGTGGGGGGGTCTGTGGATGGCACTGTTATGAGGTGGGGGGGTCTGTGGATGGCATTGTTATGGGGTGGGTGGGGGTCTGTGGATGGCACTGTTATGAGGTGGGGGGGGGTCTGTGGATGGCACTGTTATGAGGTGGGGGGGGTCTGTGGATGGCATTGTTATGGGGTGGGTGGGGGGTCTGTGGATGGCACTGTTATGAGGTGGGGGGGGGGGTCTGTGGATGGCACTGTTATGAGGTGGGGGGTCTGTGGATGGCACTGTTATGGGGTGGGGGGGTCTGTGGATGGCACTGTTATGAGGTGGGGGGTCTGTGGATGGCACTGTTATGAGGTGGGGGGGGGGTCTGTGGATGGCACTGTTATGAGGTGGGGGGTCTGTGGATGGCACTGTTATGGGGTGGGGGGGTCTGTGGATGGCACTGTTATGAGGTGGGGGGTCTGTGGATGGCACTGTTATGGGGTGGGGGGTCTGTGGATGGCGCTGTTATGAGGTGGGGGGGTCTGTGGATGGCACTGTTATGAGGTGGGGGGGTCTGTGGATGGCACTGTTATAAATATCATTAAAAAAAAAGCATTTTAAAAGTATTTGGGCAAATACGGTTTCGGTTTTCGGTCAAGGGTATCCTGAATTTTCGGTTTCGGACAAGAATTTTCATTTCGGTGCACCCCTACATGTAACACTGCTGCTTACTAAATGTAAAAGATAATACGATGTGTAGAGTGCACATGACCAATGCCATGTTTCAGTTAGGCCATGAATACATTACAAAGGACAGATACATGGACTATAGCATTCTATTGCATAAAGAAGTCAACTGCCTAATATAAGAAAGGCATGTATGCAGAATTTTGAATAGATATATTAGAAAATGGTATGATTTCCTATTATATAAACAAATACATAAAAAAAAATAATAATATAGAATACCCCTTTAAGGGTTTCTACTGGTGCATCTTTTTTGTCCTTTAATGTCTAAATTAAATTAGGCAACTGGCAACACATCCTGGATTTAACCTAGATTAAAAACACATGCAAAATCAGTGTGGAAAAGGGCGGTTGCGAACTTCCTCCCAAATTAAACCAACAGTAAAGGACTGACAAAAGTTTTTTTATCCTTGTAAGGTCCCATAGATGTGATATGACCACACTGTGTCCTTAAACATCTGATCTTGGGGGAAACAACACATTTCTGCATAAACTGAGCAAAGTGTTATTTATTTTTTAAAACATACAAAAGAATGGCATGAATCATGACATGGATTTAATTACAGGAATCACTGTACCTAAATTCTTTCTCACTCTTTCCTCGGAGATCCCGGACAAGCCAGTGTGAATTAAAGGCATCCTGTGGGGGCATCCCCCACCTCATTATAGCATTTAAGAAGGCCTTGCGTTGTCGAGCATTAAACCCAAGAACCTTAAAACAACAATAAGTGTTAATTGTGTTTGTTGATAATCAAAGATGCAGATTTCGGAAAGTGGCTGAATGGAAAACATTTATTTTGACCGTTCATATATACAGATAAATGTAGTCTACATGTGTAAATATTTTACATGACTTTCCTTATACATACAGATCTTGACTTACATCCTGCATTATACTCCACAGCTGCACTCATTATTCTGCTGGCTGAGTCACAGTGTACGCATTTTACATTACTTTCCTTGTACAGATACTGAGCTCCATCCAGAGCTGCATTTACTATTCTGCTGGTGGAGTAATGGTGTACAGTCGTGGCCAAAAGTTTTGAGAATTACATAAATATTGGAAATTGGAAAAGTTGCTGCTTAAGTTTTTATAATAGCATATACTCCAGAATGTTATGAAGAGTGATCAGATGAATTGCATAGTCCTTCTTTGCCATGAAAATTAACTTAATCCCAATCCAAATCCCACTGCATTTCATTGCTGTCATTAAAGGACCTGCTGAGATCATTTCAGTAATTGTCTTGTTAACTCAGGTGAGAATGTTGACGAGCACAAGGCTGGAGATCATTATGTCAGGCTGATTGGGTTAAAATGGCAGACTTGACCTGTAAAAAGGGGGGGATGCTTGAAATCATTGTTCTTCCATTGTTAACCATGGTGACCTGCAAAGAAACAGCCATCATTGCGTTGCATAAAAATGGCTTCACAGGCAAGGATATTGTGGCTACTAAGATTGCACCTCAATCAACAATTTATAGGATCATCAAGAACTTCAAGGAAAGAGGTTCAATTCTTCTTAAGAAGGCTTCAGGGCGTTCAAGAAAGTCCAGCAAGCGCCAGGATCATCTCCTAAAGAGGATTCAGCTGCGGGATCGGAGTGCCACCAGTGCAGAGCTTGCTCAGGAATGGCAGCAGGCAGGTGTGAGCGCATCTGCACGCACAGTGAGGCGAAGACTTTTGGAAGATGGCCTGGTGTCAAGAAGGGCAGCAAAGGAGCCACTTCTCTCCAAACAAAACCCATCAGGGACAGATTGATCTTCCGCAGAAAATATGGTGAATGGACTGCTGAGGACTGGGGCAAAGTCATATTCTCTGATGAAGCCTCTTTCCAATTGTTTGGGGCATCAGGAAAAAGGCTTGTCCGGAGAAGAAAAGGTGAGCGCTACCATCAGTCCTGTGTCATGCCAACAGTAAAGCATCCTAAGACCATTCATGTGTGGGGTTGCTTCTCATCCAAGGGAGTTGGCTCACTCACAATTTTGCCTAAAAACACAGCCATGAATAAAGAATGGTACCAAAACACCCTCCAACAGCAACTTCTTCCAACAATCCAACAACAGTTTGGTGAAGAACAATGCATTTTCCAGCACGATGGAGCACCGTGCCATAAGGCAAAAGTGATAACTAAGTGGCTTGGGGACCAAAACATTGACATTTTGGGTCCATGGCCTGGAAACTCCGCAGATCTTAATCCCATTGAGAACTTGTGGTCAATCCTCAAGAGGCGGGTGGACAAACAAAAACGCACTAATTCTGACAAACTCCAAGAAGTGATTATGAAAGAATGGGTTACTATCAGGAATTGGCCCAGAAGTTGATTGAGAGCATGCCCAGTCGAATTGCAGAGGTCCTGAAAAAGGGGCCAACACTGCAAATACTGACTCTTTGCATAAATGTCATGTAATTGTCGATAAAAGCCTTTGAAACGTATGACGTGCGTGTAATTATATTTCACTACATCACAGAAACAACTGAAACAAAGATCTAAAAGCAGTTTAGCAGCAAACTTTGTGAAAACTAATATTTGTGTCATTCTCAAAACTTTTGGCCACGACTGTACATTACTTATCTTGTCCAGATACTGAGTTACTTCCTGCATTATACTCCAGTGCGGCACTCACTATTCTGCTGATGGAGTCACTGTGCACATACATTATATTACTTATCTTGTACAGATATTGAGTTACATCCTGCATAATACTTCAGAGCTGCACTCACTATTCTGCTGGTGGAGTCATTGTGCACATACATTATATTACTTATCTTGTACAGATACTGAGTTACACCCTGCATAATACTTCAGAGCTGCACTCACTATTCTGCTGGTGGAGTCACTGTGTTCATACATAACTTATCTTGTACTGATCCAGTACTTCTACTGATCCTCTGTCAATGAAAGCTGTCAAAGCAGTAATCAAAGCAAAAGGTGGCTACTTTGAAGAACCTAGAATATTACATATTTTCAGTTGTTTCACACTTTTTTGTTATGTATATAATTCCACATGTGTTAATTCATAGTTTTGATGCCTTCAGTGTGACTCTACAATTTTCATAGTCATGAAAATAAAGAAAACTCTTTGAATGAGAAGGTGTGTCCAAACTTTTGGTCTGTACTGTACCTCTAACAGATTTGTGGAGTTCCTATATTTTTTCCTGCACTAAGGTAAAGACTACACTTCCCAGAAGTCAAATCTCTATGCAAACATTGAAAAAGAGCTATTAGCTAAAAAACCAGAACAATTGCGAACGCAGTTCTGGTTTATAATACAGACCTTAACTCGGGATCAGTGCAGGATAAGTAATGTATTTATAAAGTTACATTTTTCATTAAGATTAATCTGATATGTAACCTGCAAATTGGTGTTCAAGATGGACATGCCCTTTAATAGAAAACGTTCAAGCCGATAAACTTATGCGTGAATAAAGTTCCACAATACGCAACTCAGGTTGATAATTCTTCGAATCACATAAAGTTCAAGCATTTGCGAATGAAAATGTTTAGATGTAGGGCTCTCGTCCCCCTCTATGCCCCGTTATACTTGTACCTCAATATTTCCTCCAACCCGAGCAAGAAGCGGAGGAAGAGGCTTGTCTCTGTCACTTTTCAGTTGTCTACGAGATTGTCTCCTCCCACCTATGGAAATTATATACACTTGTGTCAGTCTCTTTTCAAAGACTATCAAACCTTGAATCACAGTACCTGAAGACTCTCAAGCTCGATAACAAAGGGTGCCTTTATGACTGGGGCCTGGGCAAATTTAACTTTGACTTTTGACTATATTTCACTGCTAAAGTCTGGGTAACAGAGTCAATGTTGGGCTATGACGTCATTACTTTAACAATATGATGTTGCACCTACAGATCAGAAGACATAAAACTGTGGTGAACTGCCTCATTCATCTTGGAGCACTAAAACCACTTGATGGGACAACCCACCTGGTGAAACAGGTGGCCACTGCCATGTCTTCCCATTCATGTGGTGAAGCTTTTCTTTGGCCTCCTGTCTCCTTAGTAGTCCACTGTTTGGATAGAATTGTGGGCCGATGGACAAGCCATGGTAAAACTAACCGCTCTATATTACCAACTAATCACGGCACCTTTGCCTGTTGGGTTTACTGTCCTATAGGTGATCCCCATACATCTAAGGAAAAAGTGTAACTCACTCTGACCTTCAGGCTTCTCTTCAAAGTCTTCATCTTCATCCTCTGAACCAATGGAATATTCTGATTGGTTGTCAGAAAGTTCATCTTGCCATTCTAAATGAAAAATATAAAGAAAGAATGAATGGTAACAACATTCCAAGGCATGGATAAAAAAGAAACCACAGGTGCTAACGTCAAGAGTTCTCATACACCACTCTTGGTCAGTGATGATTTTAGACTTCATTTCTCTGATATTAGGTGTATAGGTGGCCACAGACACTGGACAAGCATTGGCCTTAGTGTACGATTTTGGCGGAGCCGTAAAAATTTTCAATCGCTGACAGAGTTTTTTAGGGAAAAAAGATCAGGCATATAGGAATTCAACACACCCAAGCATTTGTACTTATGGGAGATAAGCGTCCACCAGAGGTCTCTGGCAGTGTCCCCACCCTCCAAGTCCTGGTTTGCACCTCCATGCAAGGCAGGATATTGCACCTTACCCTTGTCCATGCTTTGTAGAATGGCAAAATGACCTTCTAGCTCACTGTCGTTTTGGGGTTCCTGGGGCCCACCCCTATATAATCAATAAAGGGTTACAGGTTTTGAATCAAATAAATAGACCCTAGATCCACAGGCAGCCAAGTTGTTGTTTTTTCCCTCAGGAATCATTAGGGTCAATTATGGTATGAGAGGCTGGACCCACCGGCGGATCCTCTGGTACAGGGCTGTAGGCTGATAGCTGTAGGCTGTCTGGGCATGCTGGGAGTTGTAGTTTTGCAACAGCTGGAGAGCCACAGGTTGGTTGGTCAGTCCAACACTGCTCTACCTGGTTCTTCTCTACCAATGGGCATAGAGCTAACCTGACTTTGGTCTCTCTTGACTCCACTGTAGCGGCAGCATAGGCAGCCTGAAAGGTCTATACACCCATGCTTATGTATATGACTACTCTGATTAGTGCAGTGTGAGCTGTGCACATTATTTTGGATTACACCTTGCATAATAGTTCCAGTAAACACTACAACTCTCACTATGCAAGGCATCAGGGTATGCTCTGTAAAGACTATATATCAGCAAGAAGTTGCAGAGAGGTGCGAGATCATACAGCCTGAATGCTAAGAGAAAACCAGCCGATTTGAGTGTGAGTGGAGAAGAACACTGTAATTAGTATGACCTTCTCGATTATATCCAGTAATAATTATCACCACAGACGGCACCTTGGTCCTCCTGTGAAGCATCGTTGTAGTTCACTTGCTTGCGGATTCTTTTTCCTTTTCCAAGATTCCTTGCCAGATCTTCCTGCTGCTGTTCATAATGATGACGAAGGAGCTTCTCCCAATAATCAGGATCGACATTCTCTTCTTGTTTAATAATTTCCCGTTCAACCTCCTCCTAAAGTTTGGTGAGATAATACCATGATGAAGACTCCCATGATTTCATGTCTAGCTTCTTGTCTGAATCATTTGCACAGAAGTAAAGATGGTCCCATTGCTAATAATGCCATTAGGCGATATTCACACAACCGTATTTCCGGTCCGTGTCTGATCTGCATTTTTTGCGGCCTGCACACAGACCCATTCATTTCTGTATCATCGGTGTGCAGCAGTGCCGCAAATTATAGAACATATCTTATTCTTGCAGAAAACAATGGGCATTTTTACAATGGGTGCACACAGATCGCATCAATATTTTCCAGATCTGCAATTTTCGGACAGCAAAACAGATACGGTCTTTTGAATACAGCCTTAGATAGAAGATCAGACTGAATATACTGTAGTTCCACCATTACAGCTGAAACAATGGTTGTCACCCAGCTGGCTAGTTATGCAGGGCACTGGGTTGATTGATCAAAGAAGGTGACAACCCCTCCTGAGATCGCATTGGTGACGTTACTGGTTGTCACCCCACTTTCTCAGGAAGCTCTAATTATTAAACCTCCTTCTAATCTGCTGTATAAACCTCTCAGCAATGCATCGCGTTATAGCTAAAAGTCTATTACTCTTTAAGGTTCCTTATTAAAATTTCTACTATACTTTATCACCTTTCAAGATCTCTGCTTACAGTAACTGAATGAGAACCTTCATTGTTTACATTGAGATGATGGACATCAGTCATGTGTGTCGATCTCACGGGTACATGGCTCATTACAAGACAGTGCTGCGATAATGGGAAAGCCATGTGGCGCGGGTGCAGAGTGGGTAAAACTGCGCTGACATGCAGCTTGGAGCGGCCTTCAGATCGTTTTTAGAGGCATTTAAACTGCTATTTAATCGCAAAATTATGCGGCCATTAATGGTCTATTCATCAATGGTCTACAATTTTGAAGGTGATTTTACTCCTCTCCTTTTAGCCCAATCCTTAACTGTCATTCTTTTTTTTCTTTTTTTTTTATGAATCGGGACAGTAATACTGACCATTTTTGTAAGACTTTAATTACTGAAATTGTACATTTCTATTAGAAAAATAGCTTTAAAGGGAGTCTGTCAGCACATTTACCCCTTTTTAACAGTTCCCATAGCGCTGTAGCCGCAACACAGATGATTAAAACGGTACCTTTATATGCTTTTGTGGACTTTTAAAACTGCCAAAAATGAACTTTGATGCATATGTAAATGAGGGCTCGCAAGTGCCCAGGGCGGTGTCCACCGCGTTGGTGCCCAGGCAGCTCTGCCTCTTCGGCTCTTATCCCCGCCCAGCCTCTTCCTCTGCCCGCCCATCTGTTTTCTCTCCCCCATCAGCGAGATCCCGCGCCGACGCGATGACTTCCTTGGTTGTGGCATGTGCATAAGCTACTGCGATGCCGTGCCAGCAATGGGCATCGCAGTGCGCATGCCCCGGCCAAGGAAGATATCACGTCGGCGCGGGATCTCGCTGAGAGGGAGAGAAAACAGATGGGCGGGCAGAGGAAGAGGCTGGGCGGGGATAAGAGCCGAAGAGGCAGAGCTGCCTGGGCACCAACGCGGTGGACACCGCCCTGGGCACTTGCGAGCCCTCATTTACATATGCATCAAAGTTCATTTTTGGCAGTTTTAAAAGTCCACAAAAGCATATAAAGGTACCGTTTTAATCATCTGTGTTGCGGCCACAGCGCTATGGGAACTGTTAAAAAGGGGTAAATGTGCTGACAGACTCCCTTTAAAGTGGCCCATTTTGAGCCTTAGCAACGCTCCTCTGTCTTCTGTTTACATAACAGTGGAGACTTGCTAACATTGGGTTATCTAAACAGAAGACAGAGTATATTACAAAAATGTTTACACTTTAACCCCTGGAAGTAAACAATCAAGGCTGCCATTTATTGACGGCAACCAGAGATCTTGCAAACCATTAGTAATTATTCAACAAACCAGATCAGAAGATGGCAGAACTTCTACTTATAACAATGTATGATTCTATGGATTTATTCTATTAAAGGTAAGTAAACAGGGGCTACCACTCCGTCATCTTCTCGCACGACATACTGCGCCACTTTGAAAGAACTCAGATATTCATTCATGTTCTGGATTTCTGTGTCCTCGGTGGCGTCCTGGTTTCTATCCAGAAGTTTTGAGATGGCACCATCATCGTAATGGATGACACTGCTGTCTTCAACGTCCTTATTGTCACCTAAAAATGTTCAACACAGAGAAGTTATCACCAAGCACTGGAATATGCAAACAGGACATGATCATGGGAGTTGTAGTCATCAGGACCTGAGATTCAAAGGAGGGTTAACTCCGGTTAGTTCTAGTTCAGAAAAACTGCAGGTTTATGGAAGCTAACGTCATACTATTGCAAGGCACAGATAAGGGGATGTCCACCTACAAATGAGGGCTTAAAGGGCAACTCCTGACACAGTGGATAAACTATTTGTAAGTTACATAATACATTCTGGATTTCCCTCCCATCATTCCATGGGTGGGAGCACATATTTCCTTGGTGGAGTTTTTTTCTGTGCCCACTGTCGCCCTCTAGTGAGTGAAAAATGTATGAACTGCCAGTAAAAGACCTGAGAGTCGGTGAGTAACAGCGGCTCTGGACACTCTTTTGGTGCACAGAGGTGGTTGGAAGTAACCACTTACTATGGAACTGGAACGGTGGTAGAATATTCATTTCCATCTGGAGTTGCCCTTTAAGGGTAACTGTGCTCTGTAAATCCACCTGGTGTTATTTTGTTAATTTCATTGGACAATCTTAAACAACAACCCTCTGAGGGGCACTGACAACAACCCAACAGGAATGGTTGTCAGAGAGTAACTGATCTTGAGACGGAGACCTGGGTAATTTCACATGTAACGGTTTTCACTAATAGTATTGAATTTGAAACATGTTTTTCCTGGTTAGGTAAAAATCTCATCTACTGTGGACATCCCCTTTAATTAGAGTAGCATAACACGCATATCTAGACACAAAATAGCATGATATAAACAGCCGCATCCAAGCGTAATGGTGCTGATGAGTGGGCGTCCCACACAGCCACGGAAATTACACAACAAGTCAAGGCAGTGACAAAGCTGGTGTTGCATTTGCAGCTGTGGAAAATAGCAACACACTTAAAATTCACATAGGGCGTGCAGACCGCTCGTAGTTGTATTCCATGTGTATGCTATTAACGGGAGCGCCAGGAATACGTGAGAATCCCATCTAGACTACTTTTACATGGACGCGAAAAATGGCCCTGTGACTGGAGCTTTTGTAACGTCCATTTTTAGAAGCAATTGAAGTCTATGGGGCTATTCACATTGCCGTTTTTTAGCTGCCAGTAAATAGCGTCCATCCAAAAAACAGAACATGTCCTAGTTTTGGCCGTTTTCACTGCCAGAAGAACCCATTTTTAAAGGTCTTTTAGACAGGAGTGCCCCCCGTCAAACAGCCGTTAAAAATGGACAGACAGAAAACGGACGCACATATGGTTGAAAAATGGCCATAAAAAACTGACAGCGTGTGGTGTCGGCTTTTTCGTTTCACTGTTGCGTACATTTAGCCTTAGTTATCCACTGAGGTCCTTCAGCAGCTCTAACGGATCCGTTATGCTTGCCCATAGACTTCTATTAGGATGGAGCAAAACGGAATGCCTCTTAAAGGCTTCAGTTTTGCATTCCGTATAGGCATTCCGTTATAAACTGAACCTATAACGGAATGGCATAGCGCTAGTGCGAAACCACCCTTAGGCTACATGCACAGGACCGCACCGTGTTTTGCAGTCCGCAAATTGCAGATCCGCAAAACACGGATTCCACCTGTGTGCGTTCCACAATTTGTGGAACAGAACCGGCTGCCCATAAGGCGTCCTGCACACAAACGTTTTTTCTTCCCGTTTCCGTTCCGTTTTTGCGGGTTGCATGTGCAGTCCGTATGCAGAACCATTCATTTCAATGGTTCCGCACAAAATAACGGAATGTACTCTGTATGCATTCCGTTTTCGCATTTCCATTCCATTTACAGATAGAACATGTTGCCCGCAAATCACGTTCCGTGGCTCGATTCAACTCAATGGTTCTGCCAAAAAAATAGAATGCATACAGAACGCATCCGTATTTCTTCCGTATGCGTTCCATTTTTTGCGGAACCATCTATTGAAAATTTTACGCCCAGACCAATTTTTTTTATGTACTTACTGTACTGTTTAAACATTATTGTATGCTTCCGTTTCCCGTAAAAAACGGATCACAAACGGAAGCACGGGACGGCAAAACAGATACACTACTGAAAGAAAAAAAAATGAAAAACTGATCCATTTAAAACGGACCGCAAAACCATACGGTTATGTGCAGGAGGCCTAACAGAAATGCCTATTCTTGTCTGCAAAACAGACTAGGACAGACGGGGCCACGGAACGGAGTGCTGTCTGCATCTTTTGTGGCCCCATTGAAGAGAATGGGTCGGCAACCCATGTGGACCCACACAACGGTCGTGTGAATGAAGCCTAAAAATGGATGAATTTCATTGGCCTTTGTTTAAAACCCCAACCCCTGCAGGGCCTTTAGTATATATTATGTCCCCCCATAATATATAATAGCCCCCAGTAGAGATAATGCCCCTCAATATGCCCCTGCATAAATACTGCCCCTAGAAAAACGTAAACCCTTCTTTTGTGCCCGATGATGAATTATGCCCATCATTAGTGGCACCTGTACGAATATAAAAAAAAAGGGAAATACTCACCTCACAACAGGAACGTCAGGAACACTTGCTCAGCACTGGAGGCAGCAGGACCTGATGTTCCCTACTTTGTGACGTCACACAGTTGTTAGACGTGTGTACGTATGTTTAAGCCGCCATTAAAAATGGGCCCTTGAGTTCAATGGGGTCCATCTGTTCCATGAAAACGGCCAAAAATAGGACATGTCCTATTTTTGGATGGACAGTATTCACTGGCTGTGAAAAAAAACGCAGTTTGAATACCCCCATAGACTGCAATGGTTCTAAAACGACCGTTTCTTGTGAGAGCAGCCTCAGTGTGACTACAGGATCTGACTATACAGGGTTTATTTGTTGTCTGTTACCATGGAGATGCATAGGTTTTCATGGGAGCTGTATAAACAAAATGACTGGGCATCTTTAATTATGATCTACTGCAAAGTGACTTCATTTTTCATTGTAAATGCATTGACAATAACAAAAAATATGGTGGCAAAGGTGGACGTATTCTTTAACTATAGGGGACGGTCTTCAAGGTGTGGCTCTCCAGCTACAGCTATGGAACGTTATATGGCAGCCATTCAAACAATCAGCCGACCTTGCAATGTGTGGATGGACCAGGTCTTCTATCCCGAGAAGGGGACCCTTACGTTAGTGGGGCGGTCATTGCAGGTGCCAATAGGGGTTGTCATCCAGCTTTATTCAGATTGTGATTTTTTTTTAGGCAGAATGATCCCCCACTGCTCCCTCGTGTCACAGTAGCTCTAGGATTCCATTCACGGACCAGGATGGGCAGTGCTAAATATTATGTCTTGTACAGAAAGCTGTATCACGTGGGATTGTGGGACTACACCGCTAGGTCTACTTAATAGAAAAGACGTGAGATGTAGCTTCCACATGATAATTCTGTTATGCTCCTCTGCAGTCTCCATCCCCTTTCACACACCATGACTCTGCCACTGACCTCTATAACATAATCAAAGGAGAGGACAGCTCACTGCAAAACCAGCACAATCCTAAAATACTCTGTGCTGCTGGAGACCATGTACGGCCACAATGTCTGTAATCTGACACTTGTTCCATTCTCCTCACCTCATGTAACCTACAGCCCTGATCTAACATAATGATATGAGTAGACGAGTCACTACCTTCTGAAATAATCTGTGCTGCTGGGGGGTCTCTATTGTCTCCATTGCACTCCTATAGCCAATGAGCCCCCTGCCCTTACTAAAGTCACCTCCTCCTCCCACAAGCCCAGCAGTATATGGGTCTCCTAAAATACTCTGTGCTGCTGGAGGCCTTGTTTTCCGCCATCAGTCCCTAATTTACCACTTGTCTCTATTTCCTTCTCCACATAAAGTTCCCGTCCTTGTTAGAATGTGTCCTCACTACCATAATCAGGTTAATACACGTCTCCTGAAATACTCAGTGGTGCTGTGAAAGCCTACTTCTTCCATTATCTTTCAGCTGTTGCATATTATGGAGTGCGGTCAGTATATTGGAGGGTCCGATCAGGTCAGTACGTTAACTGGGAATTTCAGATGATGTGGTTTTTAATTGTGATTTGCCTCTATGTGAAATTTAGCCTTTTTTGTAAGCAATATTATTCCGGCATTTAAAGGGCAAGGCGACACTACAGACAAGCCACTGCTCTGCTAGCATCTTAGCCGTCCGACCACAGAGCCGCTCACCAGTTTTCTTGCATATGGTTAAGTTGCCACAGTGATGGTCTGCAGTAAAAAGGAGGGAAGACACAAAAACATCAGTAAAGAAGGGGGAGAGTTAGGCAGTCCTGCACATTGGGCTACGTACATCACAGTCGCTACATACAGAGCATCACAACGGATTTCTGACAATGCAAACCACATGAAATCCGCAATTACTTTATTAATACTTTGCTTTTACTGTTTTTGTACTTATTTTCATCTATTTTATGCTGTTCTCTCAAATCTTTCTTAGGGAAGGTTCACATGGAGTTTTTTGGAGAAGGTTTTGAGGCAGATTTTTTCAACCTAAGGGTACATTCACACGACCCTATATTGTATTCCGCATCCATTCCACAATTTTGCGGATCGGATGCAGACCCATTCATTTCAATGGGGCCGCAAAAGATGCGGACAGCACACTGTGTGCTGTCCCCATCCGTTCCGCGGCCCCGCAAAAAAGATAGAGCATGCCCTATACTCGCCCGCAATTGCGGACAAGAATAGGCATTTCTATCACAGGGCTGGCCATTCTGTTCCTCAAAATGCGGAACACACACGGCCGGCCGGCAATTTACGGACCGTAAAACACATACGGTCATGTGAATGTCCCCTAAGGGTGCATTCACATAAACATGTGACGTCTGTGCGCATTTGGCGGACGGTGGATACGGGTCGTGTGCATCCCGCATACAGCTGCAGACCCACTAATTTAAATGGGTCTGCGATCTGCAAGACGCGGTGAAAGATAGGACATGTTCTATCTTTTGTGGTGTGGAGGCACAGACCTGGACGCACACAGAAAGGGCTTCCATGTGTTTGTGTGTGCTTCTGGGTCCGTGCCTCCGCTATTCAAAAGTTAGAACATCTCCTCTCATTTGCCGCATCTTGCCGATGGCGGACCCATTGGGGTCAATGGGTCTCCACCACAATGCCCGTGTTTTGCAGATCCACCGTTTGCGGTCTGCAAAATGAGCATGGATGTCAAACGTTCATGTGAATGTATCCTTAGCCAGAAGTGGATCCAGCAGGGAGGAGAAGTATAAGTCCTTTATTTATATTCCCAATTCCTTTCGAATCCACAGCAGGAAAAACATCCTCCTCCAAAAAATTCTGTGTGAACCTACCCTTGGGGTTGCCATCTGCCTGGTACATAACCAGCCTGGGGAAGTGAGTAATACACTAGACACCAGGTATGACTAATCCCTTTACCACACTAGACCACTAGGGATTCTTACACTAACCCCTACCATGTCCTAAACCACCAGGGATGCCGAAATTTATAGTTTTCCCTTGTGTTTGGAGTTTTGGATAATTTGGCATCTACAGGTGAGGCTATTGGTATGTGTCATGTTAGTAGCTGGTATATACATAGAGAGAGGCATGCCAGTCTACTTCCCGACTCATTGGGGGAGGGCAGAGTACGGACCCCCTCTATAATGTGCATAAGCCATAAAAGAAATTATGAAGAGGGCTGACAACACCAACGCCTTTACAAGGCCAACATAACCGGTGGGGTCAGGACCTCATGTATGAAATCTAGTGTGAACAAAACCAGAGACAGATGCCCAATGCAACCAATCAGGATCTAGCATTCATTTGATGTAGCATAGGTTAGAAAATAGAAGCAGTCATTTGACTGGTTGCTATGAGCACATCCTCCATTTTTGTGTTGCACTAGTTTTCATACATTATCAGTGCTATTTAGGGATTTAGTATAAAAGTTGTCTCTGAGGAAATGTGGCCTACAAATGAAAACTAAACTGATTGGTTGCAATTAGCAAAAAAACAACTTTCCTCAACTCAATAAGTTGTCTACGTCAATTGTAAAAATTGACAAATGGGTATTCTACCACGCTTACCAATGGGGTATGTCCCCAGAAGCATTGACTCTGTCCACAAGTGGCACACTATTTAGAGACACACCGTACTGACAAGCAGAATAGTGACACCCGGTTGTCAATCATACATTTCCAGGAGGGATAATAGAGGAACAGCACAAAACAGGCTTCACCACACAGGAGAGTTGATAGGTGATGGTAACATGAAAGATGAATGGGGCATTGAAAGGGTTGTATTACGATTTCTTTACCTTCAACATCATCCTTGAAAAGCTCTTCTGTTCCAAATTTCAAGATATCGTCCAGTTCCTGCTTTGACATGGAGCCGGATTTGGACCCCAGACCTGGCCGTACTACTAGATGGGTCAGCATCATTTTCCTCTTTGCCACCTGGGTAATCCTTTCCTCTACGGAGGCTCTGGTGACAAACCGATATATCATGACTTTTTTATTCTGCCCGATTCTGTGAGCACGGCTGAAAGCCTGTAGAGAAGGGTTCTTCATGAGTGTCTCCAGGAAATTTCTCCAGTAACATGTTTCCATTTTTTTCAACGTATAGTGTATTATGAGGTGCCAATATGGTGGCACATGGCGTGCATGAGGATACATATGAGGCCCAACTAAAGGACCAGAGATGTAAATTATTTTACATTTCCCAAGCTAATGACATTGACCTATCCTCAGGATAGGTCAAACATGAGTCATTGGCCAACAAGCAACTTAAGCAAGGAAGAATCATGACTTTAGATGGGAAAAAATTCTGAATATTCTAAAAAATGAATATATAGCACTATATAGAATATATTCGTTTTTTTTTAATATTCGTAAAATTTTAAAACAAGAAAATATAGCAATATAGCGAATATTCGGAAAAAAAACTAATATAGAGCAATTTGGCTAATATAGTGCTATAATCTTCTTTGTCTAATAGTTTTAATTTTTTTCTTATCTGAAGTTCAGATTGGAAGAAAATTACAACTATAAAAAAAAAGATTATAGCACTATATTAGCTAAATTGCTCTATATTTGTGTTTGTTTTTTTCGAATATTCGCTATAGTTCTATATAATCTTGTTTTAGAATATTATGAGTATTCTAAAAAAACGAATATTATAGAATTTAGTGCTATATATTTGTTTTTTAGAATATTCGTCTTTTTTTCGATCTGAAGATCATGATGATTCCTCCCTGCTTAAGTAACTTAAGCAGGGAGGAATCATGACTTCAGATGGAAAACAATGACGAATATTCTAAAAAACAAATATATAGTACTAAATTCTATAGTGCTATAAATTCATTTTTGACCCACACCTGTATCGATTGCGTAATATTCGCATATTGCGCGAACATTACCGCGACGATTTTTTTTGTAAAAAAAATTGTAGAATATAACGAATATTCGAATTCACAAATATTCGATGAATATTCTACAAAATATTCGCGAAATATTGCGAATTCTAATATGATCCCTGCCGCTCATCAGTAGTCATTAATATCCAATTGGTGAGGATCTGACACCCCGCACCCCTTATGATCAGGTCTTGTCCGAAGCCTCTGGGGCTGGAATTAGCACTGTGAATGGAACATGAACTACAGCTCAGTTCAAAGTGTAGTGGTCATGCTGGGTTACTGCAGCTCTGACTCCACTGAAATCAATGGGAGCTAAGCTGCAGTAACCCAGCATGATCACTACACTTTGAACTGAGCTGTAGTTCATGTTCCATTCACAGTGCTCGTTCTAGTGCCCGCGGCAGCGAGCACTAATCAGGTATTAAAGGGGTGTATAGGGGATAACTATCGGAACGGGGGCCTTGAACCCTCTGGAACGCTGTACTCGGCTATCCCCGGTGCTCCCATAGAAATTAATAGAGCCGCAGTGCACTTTTCTGACCAGCCACTCTGTGGATTCCATGGGGGCTCCACGGGGTACACCCTCACACTGGTGGGAGTCCTAGCGGTAGGTCCTCCAACGATCTGATAGATATCCCCTATCCTCTGGAATACCCTATTGAGGATAGGCCATCAATATCAGGAGCCTGGAAACCTCTTTAAATTCAGAAGAAAGGAGGAGATTTACTAATACTGGTGCGCCATACAAGCATTGCGCCAAGATCTGCCCCTCTGCATTGTGCGCCAGACTTATCTGGTGCAAACTAAAACACAACATTTCTCTATGAACAGAAGTTACACCAATTTTCATTAATAAATCATCCCCGAGGGACATTGTTCCTGTCCATAAAATGAGTAATGATTACTTAATTGACCTGTATATCGTTGTGCGGGTTCCAGTCTGAGTCATAAATAATGACAGTATCTGCAGTAGCTAAGTTTATTCCTAATCCTCCAGCTCGGGTAGACAATAAAAAACAAAACTGCTGAGCACCTGGAGCTAAAAGAGAGAGAAGACACATTAGTGAAATACAGCTTTCTTAATAATGGTGAATATGTCACAAATCAAATCATTTAGAGTGAAAGCAGCTGTCGAATTCAGAAGTCCCAAAAAGGAGATACCCTGTTTGCTGAACATAGACAAACCACCTAATACATTTTATTTTATCCAATAAAACTGTTCTAAACGGCACCATAGTCACTTTCATAGATTTAGCAACAAGATTTTGGTAACATGCAGCTAATTTGCTTGGTGGAATTTAATTCATTGCTGTAACTTGCTCCCTGGAGAGGGGAAGAAAGAGCTGCCTCGTTCAAAGTCTGGACACAGAGTACTTCACATGACTGCTTTGGTGACCACATACTGTTATGGCCATGATATATCAACCTGCATTCAGTCAAAATCATCTTAAAAATACTAGGTTAGACATTGGGCTAAGTAGTAGCTTTTGCACAAAGGGCCTTGTAATGTCTATTGCTCAGACCAAATGTCTTAGCATTTTATTCCAAGTAGAAGTGGATATGTTGCCGGGCACAGCCTGATAAAAGGCATACGGCTAAGTAGATTACATAAAAGCCACTTACAACATTAAGCCTGGGTTGAGCTGTATATTGATTTTTATATGAAAATGACAGCAGCCATTTTGAAATTTTTTACTATTGACCTAGTGTGAACTGCTGTTGCAGTAGTTGGATATGGGTTTAGAAGCCAACATCTTTCATGCTGCAGATCCTTCAATGCTGCAGAAGGAAATGAACAAGATGCTCTTCAAATTTAAACCTTCAGCAACTTAAGAAAATTATTCTATCCATTCAGTTCTATTTTCTTCCCTATAGGTGGTAGTATTATATTGTCCGGGCATTAGTAGATCCACTGTCCTCCAAAGTTAGGTATCTCCACTGAAGATTAAAAGGGCATTCTGGGCTCCACATATCAATAACTTATCCTAAGGTAGGGGTCCGACACATGGCACCACTGTTCCCTGCAGCCTCCAGCTCCTGATCTAGCACCTTGAATGCAGCCAGAAACACAGCTCCATCCTACGAGTAGGGCCGAAGACATGCCAGGTTACTACAGCTCAGCTCCCATTGCCTTGAGGATCGGTTATCAATATGTGGAAGGACCTTTTAAAGAAATGTGTGCTTTAGAAAGGCCATTCACAAATATTATGATTAGGGTGATCTTAACGAGGGCCATCAATCAATCATTCATGGACACCATGTAATGCTTTAATCTTTTTGTGGTGGTACTGCAGGGGACTGAAAACTTGCCTCCATGTACCCCTGCAGATGACAGTTGCGGGTCCCAGCAGCAGAACAACCTGTGATCAGCTCATTTTTGCAGGAAACTTCTAAAAAAAACATTGTAAATAACAGACAGACAACTCTTTAACTGCTTAGTGCCATCTGCCATATATTTACGGTGGATGTGTCCATGGAGTGAGCTCAGGAGATGAGCCTCCTCCCTACTCATGAGTATCTTCAGCAACGGCCTGGATTGGCGATAACTCACCTCACTGGCTTCTACATGATGTGACTACAGGGTCCCTCTAGTGGGACTAAAAAAATATGTACAAAAGAATAATAGAATAGTAAAAAATACTAAAACACAAATATTAAAATCTCAAATAAAACCCTTTTTCCCATATCTTATGTACAAGTATAAAAAAATAAAAAAATAAAAATATAATTGATATTGGCGTGTCTGTAACTGTCCAAACTATTAGGATATCATGTTGTTTATTCCACATGGTAAAAGGAAAAAATAATACCAGAACGGCATTTTTTGTTGCTGTTACCTTGCCCCCAAGAAAAAAATTGGAATAACAAGAGAACAAAAAGTCATATGTACCCCAAAATTCTAACAATAAAAACTACAGCACACGCTGCAAAGATTATGGTTGGCAGAATATGGAGGCACAAAACATTTATTTATTTATTTTTCTATTTTTGTAGTTGTAAAACATGACAAAAACTATGGTAAATAAATTTGTTATCGCTGTAATTGTGCTGACCCACAGAATAAAGTTAACACTTCATTTTGAGGCCAATGAGGCCATAAAAACCAAACCCCCAAAAATCCGAAAAATTGCTGAATTGCTGTTTTTTACCCCACAATAAATTGTAAACTTTCTTACATAATATGTTACAAAGCCCTCGTAGGGCTTTTTTAATTAAAACATAAAAAAGTGATGGCTCTTGGAAGGAGGGGGATAAAATATGAAAAAGGTTACTGCCTTCAGAGAAATGCCAACTAAGCAGTTACTTATGTGACCCCCCCATATGGTAAGTTCTAGTAACCATTAATCCTATTGCTATTAAGGGGGTTGTTCAGCCCCTTGGAATTTTTACCAAAAGCTAAACATGAGTAATAATAAGTTAGCCCAGGGATGCTCAACCTGCGGCCCTCCAGCTGTTGTAAAACTACAACTCCCACAATGCCCTGCTGTAGACAGATAGCTGTAGACTGCCTGGGCATGTTGGGAGTTGTAGTTTTGCAGCAGCTGTTGGTCCGCAGGTTGAGCATCCCTGACCTAACCGATCCCCTGACCCTTGTGTGCTGCTACTTCCCGGGTCCCCCACTCTTTCCTTTTCCTTGGCTGCAATGGTCACATGTCCACATCGAAATGTCATAGTTGGAGGCCACTCTGTATTAACACCACCCATTATTTGCTGCAACACGCCAGTCCTACTTGGTGCAGGTGTTCAGAGACTAATTGAGTAACAAAGTAGTACCATTAAACCTGTCAATTGCCTCCTGACGCAGCCCTCCTGTAATTCCTCCGTCTATTCGCTCGTACTTATAGCCTTCATACTCAAGAAAGTCTTCAAGTAAATCCAGCATTTTAGTCATCTATAAAAGTAAGATGAGTCAGTATATGTGCATAGAGAGTTATACCAGATATATCATCTACACCTTTAGATTGCGAGTCTCCATCTTAGTTGGGTTTGAGATTTATCTATTTAAATGTCTATATATATACAGGTCCTTCTAAAAAAATTAGCATATTGTGATAAAGTTCATTATTTTCTGTAATGTACTGATAAACATTAGACTTTCATATATTTTGGATTCATTACACACCAACTGAAGTAGTTCAAGCCTTTTATTGTTTTAAAATTGATGATTTTGGCATACAGCTCATGAAAACCCAAATTTCCTATCTCAAAAAATTAGCATATATCATCCGACCAATAAAAGAAAAGTGTTTTTAATACAAAAAAAGTCAACCTTCAAATAATTATATTCAGTTATGCACTCAATACTTGGTCGGGAATCCTTTTGCAGAAATGACTGCTTCAATGCGGCGTGGCATGGAGGCAATCAGCCTGTGGCACTGCTGAGGTGTTATGGAGGCCCAGGATGCTTCGATAGCGGCCTTAAGCTCATCCAGAGTGTTGGGTCTTGCGTCTCTCAACTTTCTCTTCCCAATATCCCACAGATTCTCTATGGGGTTCAGGTCAGGAGAGTAGGCAGGCCAATTGAGCACAGTAATACCATGGTCAGTAAACCATTTACCAGTGGTTTTGGCACTGTGAGCAGGTGCCAGGTCATGCTGAAAAATGAAATCTTCATCTCCATAAAGCTTTTCAGCAGATGGAAGCATGAAGTGCTCCAAAATCTCCTGATAGCTAGCTGCATTGACCCTGCCCTTGATAAAACACAGTGGACCAACACCAGCAGCTGACATGGCACCGCAGACCATCACTGACTGTGGGTACTTGACACTGGACTTCAGGCATTTTAGCATTTGCCTCTCCCCAGTCTTCCTCCAGATTCTGGCACCTTGATTTCCGAATGACATGCAACAGTCCAGTGCTGCTTCTCTGTAGCCCAGGTCAGGCGCTTCTGCCGCTGTTTCTGGTTCAAAAGTGGCTTGACCTGGGAAATGCGGCACCTGTAGCCCATTTCCTGCACACGCCTGTACACGGTGGCTCTGGATGTTTCTACTCCAGACTCAGTCCACTGCTTCTGCAGGTCCCCCAAGGTCTGGAATCGGTCCTTCTCCACAATCTTCCTCAGGATCCGGTCACCTCTTCTCGTTGTGCAGCGTTTTCTGCCACATTTTTTCCTTCCCACAGACTTCCCACTGAGGTGCCTTGATACAAACCTCTGGGAACAGCCTATTTGTTCAGAAATTTCTTTCTGTGTCTTACCCTCTTGCTTGAGGGTGTCAATGATGGCCTTCTGGACAGCAGTCAGGTCGGCAGTCTTACCCATGATTGCGGTTTTGAGTAATGAACCAGGCTGGGAGTTTTTAAAAAACTCAGTAATCTTTTGCAGGTGTTTAGAGTTAATTAGTTGATTCAGATGATTAGGTTAATAGCTCGTTTAGAGAACCTTTTCATGATATGCTAATTTTTTGAGATAGGAATTTTGGGTTTTCATGAGCTGTATGCCAAAATCATCAATATTAAAACAATAAAAGGCTTGAACTACTTCAGTTGTGTGTAATGAATCTAAAATATATGAAAGTCTAATGTTTATCAGTACATTACAGAAAATAATGAACTTTATCACAATATGCTAATTTTTTTAGAAGGACCTGTATATATATATATATATATATATATATATATGTATAGTCTGCATCTAACTACTTTTCACTCTATTTATATAATTTATATATATATATATATATATATATATATATATGTAAATATTATCTGTATCTGTCTATTTATCATCTATCCTTAAAGCATACCTATGGTTATATTTTTATGTAATATATTAAAAGGGGTTGTCTCACTTTAGCAAGTGGCATTTATCATGTAGAGAAAGCTAATACAAGGCACTTACTAATGTATTGTGATTGTACATATTGCCTCCTTTGCTGGCTTGATTCATTTTTACATCACATTATACACTTCTCGTTTCCATAGTTATGACCACCCTGTAATCCAGCAGTGGTGGTTGTGCTTGCACACTATAGGAAAAAGTGTCGGCCTCTCTGGTGGCCGGGACCACAGGGGCGCTCATAGGCTGGTGATTTTTTCTATAGTGTGCAGGCACGGACATCGTTGATGGATTGCAGCAGTGGCCATAACCATGGAAACGAGCAGTGTATAATGGGATGGAAAGATGAATCCAGCCAGCAAAGGAAGCAATATGGACAGTCACAATACATTAGTAAGTGCCTTGTATTTATTTTCTCTACATAATAAATTCCATTCGCTGAAGTGACACAATCCCTTTAAGTATAGGGAATGCGACATATACATATCCCTGTAGCTCTCTTTAAACATTCATAACCTCCTCAGTCTCACAAAACTCCATCTAATGTAATACAGTGAATGCAAGACAGGAGGGGAATGCAGCGGCAGTCTCCCTCCCACAGTGACCCAGCATAAGGACTGTTTCACACGAGCGAGTCCATTGCAGGAATGACACTCCGTCTGCAAGCGTGATCCTCCGTTCTGGACTTGCAGGAGCGCAGGGCATTATACTGATTTATAATGCTATGTGTCTCTGCATGACCTTACTTCTACAGAATCATAGTGACAGATTTATGTCAGTATGATCCTTTAGAGGGAAGGTCAAGCAGAGACACACAGCATTATAAATTAGTATAATGCCCTGCGCTTCTACAAGTCCAGAACGGAGGATCACGCTTGCAGACGGAGTGTGATAGACTCGCTTGTGTAAAACAGCCCTAAGGGGAGCAGAACAGGGAGCAGCAGGGGAGAGATCTGAAAAGTTATCCCACACAGCAAGCATGGAGAGTGAAAATGTGCATTTACAGACACCACCTGAACTACTTAACCCCTTATATACATCAACAGATGCTTCAAGGGGTTTTCAAAGACTTTAATAATGATGACCTACCTTCAGGATAGGTCATCAGTATCTGATCGGTGGGGGTCCGACACCCAGGACCCCCCAGCTGATTTAAAAGGTAGCGGTGCTCGCAGTAGTGCAGCAGACTTCCCTCTGCTTTGCCTAGGCCAGTGACAACATGTTCATCTGTCATGTGGCCTAGGCGCAACTCACCCTTATTCCAGTGAACGGAGCTAAGCGCAATACCAAGCACTATACAATGTACGGCGCTGTGCTTAATGAGCACGGAGAAGGCCTCGGCCCTCACAAAACAGCTGATCAGCGGGGGTCCCAGGTGTTGAACCCCCACCAATCAGATACTGATGACCTATCCTGTGGATAGGTCATCAGGATTTAAGTCTTGGAAAACCCTTTTAAGGAATTAGGACAGGTACGCGTTAAAAACTACTTCCAAGACTTTTTGATCTCTCAAAGCCTACACCTAAAAGTCAATGAAGTTCATAATGCAGACCAATGAGTGATCTGACCCTACCACATAAGACCCTACAGGGGCTCCCATGATTTCTGCTAAAAATAAGATACCTGTGAAAAAATGAGGACTCTGTGTCCTTCATCCTTTAACTTTTTCAACATCTTCTGTAGCAGCATTAATTTTCCAGACGATTTCACTAAGGAACTCCCATCATAAGATCCATTTGGCAAGACTGGAGCCTCCTAAATGAAAATACATATATTGAAGGAAAGTGGAGATCTTCTAGCCTTTTAAGCAGACCCAACAGATTAAAGTATAAATGTCAAATTTACTACTTATGTGACTTGACCTTAAAAAAAAAGCTGATATGAACCATAAAAGTTCTATATAGGACACAACAGACCCATAAGTATGCAGTTTAATGGCATAGCCCATGGATGTGTCCTATGTAAAACATCCAAAGCCTACCCAAATAGGACTTCACATGGTGTTTGTCATATGTCCCAATCCATTCAGTAGGCAACCGCGTTCTATGCCATAGATCATGGATTCTCAGAGGGTCATTTATTAAGACCAACGTTTTAAACACTGGTCTTAATATCCCCTATAGCTGGCGGTGGATCTGCATAACTTCGGCGCATCCGGCACTGATTCAAATGTAAGACAGCTTTCCTTGCTTGTCTTACAATTAGACCATTTTCTACACCTAAACCAGGAGTAGAAAATTATGAATGAGATGGGCCTACCGACTCACCCCCTTCCCCACCACACCCACTTTTTTAGACCTGGCGTAAGCAGGGAATAAGTCACCGATTCTGCTGCTCCATGGCATGCGACAAAAGTGGCGTATATCTGGTCATAATTGACCCCCTCAGTGTTTATAAGCCAAGCACTCCCCAAGTCAATTAAATAAAGTCAGTACCCACTAGAGGCATGGCTTGCACCCCTATGGGGTTCAAACCTAGGGTATGGGATATGTACCACCCAGGTCAATTTTACATAAGATACATCCATGGGCTGAACCTGCAGTAGTCAGTTAGCTGCCCACAAAACCCAGCACCTGGTCCTATGACATATAACTCCGCTCGTAAATTCCTAGAGACGTTACACATGGGGAGAAGGGGGTCAAGAAACTGATGCCGTGTTTAGCCCTATACTGTTAGTACATGGAAGGATTTTGCAGGTTACATCTATGCGGTATACCAGTCCACCATTCAGATCTTAAAAAAAGGTTCTGCATGGCTATTTTTTACCCTGTGTACTCAGATACTCACTCATCATTGGTGCAAGGCATATTATACTCCATTGTACGGCGAGGTCATGCAACGCATCTGTGATATCCGGCTGCGCTATTGGGTTAATCGATCAAACTCTGTTAAAAGATTACCCATCTATTGCAGCTAGAAGACACAGTGACTGCATTAGACTCAGGGCTGAGCTCACTGGTAATGGAATATGACCAATGACCCTTTAATACCTGAGGCTTTGGAGCAGTGCAGCAATAATTTAGAAGCCACCAAAGCCCCAGACTGAGGCCTGTAGCTTTAAGACAATATGAATGATGACAATTGTTAATATAGGTCACCCTTTTGAGAATGAATCGGTCTTTAGCCAAGCCTATGGGGGTAGATTAGAATGAACTCCTCTTTAGCCAAGCCTGTGGGTTACACAAGGGTATGTCAGACACATGGATGTCCCCTTATGAAGTTATATAAAGCTATGCACTTAGGATAGGAAATCAAATATCACCATAAGACACTAAGGGGCACATTCATTAAGACTGGCGGTATAGGACGTCGGTCTTAATAAACCCCTGCGCTGGCGCAGGCCTCTCCATAACTTCTGCGCATTTAGTACCAGTTCTAAATGTAAGCCTGGTTCTTAGCGGTCTTAAATTTAGACCATTTTCTACGCCTAAAACAGGCCGCCCACAATTTTAGACCTGGCATGAGCAGGGCAAAGTCGCAGATAGCGGCGCAACTAACCGTTGCGCCACCATCTGCGCCTGAAATACGCCTAATTTAGGCTACTTTCACACCAGTGTTTTTGGTTGTATTATCTCTAAAATAGTCAAGACGGATCAGTGTCTAAAACCAGTGAAAGTCAATGGGGGGGGGGAGGTAGATCAGTTTTCTTTTGTGTCCACTGCATTTTGCATTATTCTATCCGCAATGGGGACACAGCCAAACGGAACTGAATGCATTCTGGTGCATTCCGTTTCATTCAGTTTTGTCCCCATTGACAATGAATGGGGACAAAAGATCTCAATAGCGGAAAGAGAAAGCGCAAGTGTGAAAGTAGCCTTTGGTGTATTTCAGTATAGTAAATGACCCCCTAAATGTGAAAATACTGGGTAATACTAAAGATGGTACTAACAGAGCCCCAGTGGCTGACCAGAACGATGGCTGATCTTACCACAGCAGCAACAGGAAAGAGGTACGGGTGATTGCAGCACTTCTTTAAATCCATCATTATATTCAGCAAGGAGACCTGGTTTCCACCTCCTTTGGAATTCAAGGCTTCAAAATTTCTGGTTAAAATGAACTTATAATACTTCCTAGATCAAAGTCACAAAAAAAGATTTAAAAAACACATAAACTGAAATAGGTAAATGATAAAGGTGCAGGTGATGTCCAGATGTAGTTTTCCCCCATGCATATTTTGTCACAAATCGCTGTGCTACAAAGAGACGCCATAATGTGTGTCTAACAAGAAACTACAAAAATAGCTTTTTACTATATAAACATCTCACTAAAATAAACACATAAAACAGCAAACGGAAAGAAGAAGAGAAAGTGATTGAAGTCTGGTGTCATGCAGCATTTCACTCACTTCTGCATTTGGCTAAGCTCCACTCGCACTATTAATTCTGTTTTGGCTGGCATGTTCTTGAAGACATCTGCTTTCAGCCTCCGCAGCATGTGAGGCCCTAGTAAGTCATGAAGTTTTTTAATTTGGTCTTCCTTAGAGATGTCAGCAAATTCTTCCAGGAAGCCATCCAGATTGCTGAGAGGGAAACATCACATAAAAAGTATGTAAAGCGTTTGCATACAGAAAGATGAATTTGCTTCAGTGGCACGGCTCCAACACTCTGAGGGATGAAAAGTTTGCAAATGGAGGCATCCTCAGCGAAGAGAGGAACCATCATGTGGACCAATGCCAATTCAAATGGGCTTTAAGGTCGAGAGACATGGTGGAAGAATGGTACATTAGATTACCCTATGGGCAAATATGGTTGTGACCCTGAGGAGGGAGATGATAGGCAGACAGAAAGATAGACAGATAGAGGTAGATAGATAGATGACTCTGGCCCAGATTAGGTCAGAATTTCTGTGCAAATCTGGTATATAAATCTGTCTCAGTGTAAGCCAATAGTTGGTATGGAGTCAGCGTCTATCCCTGCACCACATTTATCATCCATCCTGAGCCCCTGTGATAAATCCAAGGGGATTAGTAAATCTAGGCCTCTGGCTTTGGGGGATTTGCACCTGTATCTGTTTTCATTTGGTGCTGCTGTATGTTTTCTTTTCAGATAGATATATATTAGATAGATAACAAGGTGGGAAAAAGATAAAAGGATAGATAGATAACAATAAAACATAGATAGATAGATAGATAGATAGATAGATAGATAGATAGATAAATAAAAGAGTGACACAGTGAGGGGTTTTGTCTGGAAAGGCAGGTATTTTCCTCCCAGCATGTGCGGCTGGGCTGGTTTCCAGCCAGGTGAGGTCAAATACCGGACCGGAGTTTAAGTGCCGGTCTAGGTTTTTGCAGCACCTGGCTGTCCTTAAATAAGCAGCTGGGCTCAGCAGCTGAGTCTCTGTGTTGGGATCTGAGGTTTTGTGCCGGACTACAACAACCACTTGTGCCAGGTGGAAGTAGGAAACACTCTCACGGTGGCGTTGCTGGACTCAGGGAGTCTAGTGTCCCTGGTAAGGGCTACACTGGTACGGCCAGCTGAGTATACTGGCCGGAAAGTCGGGGTACTGTGTATTCATGGAGACTTAAAAGACTACCCCACCACTATGGTGACTCTATCCACTGTTGCCGGCAGGTGGACCCACGAGGTGGCAGTAGCCACAAATTTACACTATGAACTAATAATAGGGAGAGACTTCCCGGGCTTCCCAGCACTGTGGCATGCTACGAGAATTACCGATACCCATGAGACAGGGGTAACCCTAGCAGAGTGGCCATGCTCAGGGGGGAGACCAGAACCCTGGGAACCCAAGACCGAAGGGCCAGCGGCAGGTGTGAACGCCACTTCGGTAGGGGGGGGGGAGACAACCCTGCTAAGTGTGATGGTGAGAGACATGGAGGACTTGCCGCCTGGTCCTGAATTGGCAGCCCTCAATGGGGGGATAATTTTGGTACCGCCCAACGTCGGGACCCAACCCTATCCCGCGCCTGGAAAAAGGTGTTAATAATAGATGGTGAACCACAACAACCTTGGGCAGAGTCAGTGTTTCCCTGTTTTGTGGTTCATCAGGATATGTTGTATCGGGTAAACCAACTACGGTGTGAGCCTATTGAACAGTTGGAGGTTCCCAAGGCTTATCGCAAACTCGTGTTAGATCTAGCCCACCAGCACGTTCTCGGGGGTCACCCAGGGCTGCATAAAACTCAGGATTGTATTCTACAGCGGTTTTACTGGCCCAGCATATTCAGAGAGGTGGAAGAGTTTTGTAAGTCTTGCCCGACCTGCAAGATAACAAGCCCCCAGCCACATTTCTGTAGTCCTCTAGTACCTCTCCCGATTATCGAGTTACCGTTTGACCGAACAGCTATGGATCTCATAGGCCCAGTACCGAAATCTGCCAGAGGGCGTCAACACATCTTAGTCATCCAGGACTACGCCACTCGGTACGACATACCTCAGCCAAACTCATAGCTAAGGAGTTAATGGAGATATTTTCCCGAGTAGGACTACCTAAAGTGGTTCTGACCAACCAGGAGACCCATTTTATGTCCAAGGTGATGAGGGAACTCTGGTAGAAAGGTTTAACCAAACATTAAAAAATATGTTGAAAAGGGTAGTGTCTAAAGATGGGAAAGACTGGGACCTCCTTCTGCCCTATCTCATGTTCGCAGTGTGAGAGGTACCCCAGGCCTCTACTGGGTTCTCTCCCTTCAAACTGCTATATGGCAGACACCCTCGCGGTCTCTTGGAAGTAGCCAAAGAGGTGTGGGAACAACAACCTACTCCACATAAAAGTGTCATTGAGTACGTTACCCAGATGCAAGATCAGATAGAGACAGTGTTGCCTCTTGTTAGGGAGCATATGAAGGCAGCTCAGCGAGCCCAGAGTCGGGTCTATAATCGGCAGGCTCGGGTCTGGATCTTTAACCCGAGTGATCGGGTTTTGGTTCTGGTGCTGACCGCGGACAGTAAGTTCCTGGCTAGGTGGCAGGGGCCCTACGAGGTAATCGAGAAAATTGGAGATGTAAACTACAAGGTACACCAGCCAAGGCGGTGAAAGTCGGAGTCAGTTTACCTGCTGTGAATTTACGCAAACCGTGGAAAGATAAGGAAACCTGTACAGAAGACAGCCCGCAGTCAGGATTTCTAGGAGAAGTAGTTCCGGACCCTCTGTCTGATGCAAGATAAGTGGCTGCCACAGTAAAAATTGCTGACAGCCTCTCCTCTAAACAGACTCAGGAGACCAGGGGGTTTGTTAGTCGGAACACGGATGGGTTCTCGGACCTCCCTGGACGCACTTCCATAATCCAGCATGACATGGTCACTGAGCCTCAGGCAAAAGTCCGGTTAAAACCATACCGGGTACCCGAAGCTCGGCGATAAGCCATCTGGGAGGAGGAGCAGGTAATGTTGCAGCTAGATATCATTGAGGAGTCAAAAAGTGAGTGGGCCAGTCCTATAGTATTAATACCCAAGCCAGACAGGACGTTGCGGTTTTGTAACGACTTTCGTAAACTTAAAGATATTTCTAAGTTCAATGTGTATCCCATGCCCCAGGAGCAAGTCAAGAGGTTAGGACAAGCACAGTACTTTTATGTTTTGGACCTCATGAAAGGGTACTGGCAGGTGCCCTTAACGGAGGCTGCCAAAGAGAAAACTGCCTTCATCACGCCTGGAGGGCTGTATCAGTATAAAGTGTTACCCTTTAGTCTGCATGGCGCCCCCGCCACTTTTCAGCAACTAATGGACATTGTGCTTTGTCCACATTGTCGGTATGCTTCGGCTTACCTGGACGATATTGTCATCCACAGTACCGACTGGGAAAGTCACCTACCCAAAGTGCAGGCTGTAGTGGACTCCCTTTGGAAGGCTGGACTAACCCCTAACTCGAAAAAATGTGCGATAGGGTTAGAGGAGTCATCAAACCCCAAGTAAACAAAATAGAGGCGATAAGAAATTGGCCCCGACCTGTCACCACTAGGCAAGTAAAGTCATTTCTGGGAATGGTGGGCTATTAAATGAGGTTTGTTCCCCACTTTGCTATGGTGGCCGCGCCATTGACAGGGCTCTTGAAAGGACACAAGTCAGTGATGGTTCACTAGGATGATCAGGCGGAAGAGGCTTTCTCCGCTTTGAAGTCGGCCCTGTGTAGATCCCCGGTTTTGGTGACGGTCGACTTCAAAAGGGAGTTTATAGTACAGACCGATGCCTCCGAAGTAGGCCTCAGTGCTGTACTGTCTCAGGAATTCAACAGGGAGGAGCATCCAGTTGTCTTCCTCAGCGATAAGCTCACCCCAGCCGAGACCCCGTATAGTATAGTGGAGAGAGAGTGGGTACTCGAGTCTCTCCGCTATTATTTGTTGGGGAGAAAGTTCCGCCTAGTGATTGACCACTCCCCTCTCAAGTGGATGATCCAGGCCAAAGACAGAAATGCCTGGGTCACACGATGGTTTCTGTCCTTACAAAACTTTAAGTTTTCGGTGGAACACAGGGCATGCCGGTTACAGGGAAACTCAGATGCCCTGTCTCGGGTACACTGTCTGGCGTGTGTTCAGCCACTCAGGGTTGAACAAAGAAGGGGGGTATGTGACACAGTGAGGAGTTTTGTCAGGAAAGGCAGGCATTTTCCTCACAGCATGTGGGCTGGGTTGGTTTCCAACTAGGTGAGGTCAATTTAAATACTGGACTGGAGTTTTAGCAGCACCGGGCTGTCCTTAAATAGGCAGCTGGGCTCAGCAGCTGAGTCTCTTTGTTGGGATCTGAGGTTTTGTGCCGGACTGGTGGGGGCTGAGACCCATGTGCAGGGGAAACAGGCCCCCTAAAGAATGCTGTGGACTACTGGAGGCAGAACTGCCAACAAGGTGACTTGTGCAATAGGAACTTTCCATTGTGTGTGAGTTAACACTAAAAGACTGCAAAGTGACGTGTTGTTTTGTGCAACTGCCGCAAGTGTGAATAAACACTGAAGTTTGCATTAAGAACTTGTATTTTGCCTCTGTACTGCGTCCGCTTACCCTATCTATCAGAGCGAAACCCCACAATAGATAGATAGAAAATAAATAATAATAATAGATATATAGATATATAAATAAATAGATAGATAGAGAAAAAGATAAAACAAAAGATAAATAGAAAAGAGATAGACAGACAGATAGATGGATAGATAGACAGATGGGTAGATATATAGATACCTTCCATTTACATAAACTACTTGAACAAGTGTAAAATCGTATTTGTGATGCGGAGGCGTTTTACATGCAGATGCTCTATGGAGGAAGCTGTGATCAGTATGCATTGCCTGTGACTCATCAGCCTCTCGCTCAGCGCTGGGAGCAGGCAGACCCTCCCATCTATGAATTATTCATCCTTTATATTATTCCACTGTCGGAAACAACTGATCTTAATCATGTTGACAAGACTGGAGCCGGTATGACAGCATCCAGCCATGAAACAAAGGAGGAAAGGAGTGCACGCAGAGGCCAAGACGCCCGGGCCATAGCCACGGGGACACGCAGGGACTGCCGCCAAGTTAATGCAGCGGCATCTGCTCTCTCATTGCTGCACGTTTGCTGACCTTGGACTTCTGGTTAAACTGAATACAAGGAGTTTTGTGATGTACTGTATAAAAATAAAAACATATAACCAAATCTACGGGCTGCTTACATTCGTATAGAACAATCAGGGTCAGGCAATAGTAGTCTCTTCCTTCTCACCTTTAAATTAACTGTTTAATTAGGGCCCCATCAACTCTTCAAATACGTCTTTTTTTATAGTAAATGCTTGTACACCCTGTGAAACAACAATTTTGGAGCATCTTTTCTTCAAATACTATGTTTGGTCATTCCTCTGTTATTCCTCCCAGAAATGGATGAAATAAATTGACAACTGGGGGCTACTATTCCTCACTTCATTGTCAGACCTGACTGAACAGTATCACTATCGCCCCAGACTGATAACACCCAGTTGTCGATTTATTGATTTGTTTCAGTGGCACAACACCAACAGTCCGAGGGATGAAAAGTTAGCAAATGGAGGCATCCTCAGTGAAGACAGGAACCATCATGTGGACCAATGCCAATACAAATGGGCTTCGAGGTCAAGAGACATGGTGGCAAAATGGTACATTAGATTACCCTATGGGCTAATATGGTTGTGACCCTGAGGAGGGAGATGATGACAGACAGAAAGATAGAGATAGATAGATAGACAGACAGACAGACAGACAGACAGATAGATAGATGCCTCTGGCCCAGATTTTCTACTCTGGCACATTTTTCATCAACATTTCTGCATAATTCTGGTGTAAAAATAAATAGATAGACAGACATACAGACAGATAGATAGATGAACTGACAGAAAGACAGCCACCGTGATATATCTAAGGGGATTAGTAAATCTAGGCCTCTGACTTTGGAGGATTTGCACCTGTACCTCTTTTCGTATGAACGCTTGTTAGCTATCATCTGGCAGTATAATACTGCCGCCGATTACCCAATAAACTAGCAAACACTTGTTCATCAGGTAATTGAGATCTATTAACAAGTTAAAAAATCCTGGTTTGCCGCCATGTTATAGGCGCTCTACTGCCGGCAAACAATGACATAGTATAGGGACGAGCAACGCATTAGTGATCGCTCATCCCTATACTGAGGAGGAGATAGCTCAATGTAATATCAGCAGTTTCCTCCACTAGCGAGCAGACGATTGCCGGGAGAGAACACTTCCATCCCGACAATCGTCTGCTCTATCTGCCCGTGTAAAAGCGCCCAAGAGATGAGTCTTATCGGTAGGTGTATAAAAAGCATCAAATACATGATAGGGAGCAAAAAGAAAAGGGAGCCTGTCGCCAGGAATGTAGATGGCACAATGCCCACTAGGGTTTGGCGGGCAGAATTTATCAGTACTTTTTATTCTGTGCTCCGTTGTTGCACTGCTGATAAAAAAACATTTATTCCCATATGTGAGGCTAGGTCTACACGACGACATTTGTCGGGCGACAATAAGTCGCGCGACAGATAGGGCACAACTACACTGCAACATTTTGTTGCACCAATGTCGCACGACAAATTTTATAATGGCAGTCTATGGTGTCGCACTGCAACATGCGACTGCGACAGTCGCAGAAAAATCAAATGGATTTTCTGCAACTGTTGCGTCGCAGTCGCAGCATGTTGCAGTGTGACACGATAGACTGCCATTATAAAAATTGTCGTGCGACATTGGTGCAACAAAATGTCGTGGTGTAGACGTAGCCTAAATGAACAGTTACTGTTTCGATCTTGTTGGAGGAGACACTTACTTGAATCTTTCAGGAGTGAGGAAGTTAAGAAGGTGGAAGAGCTCCTCCAGGTTATTCTGCAGCGGGGTTCCAGTTAGCAGCAGTTTGTAGTCAATCTTGTAGCTATTTAATACCCTAAAGAACTTGGGAAATAAAGTTATGTGGTGGCAGTCTAGAAAAGAGAAATGCCATTAGAGGACCACGGCACTAGTATTTTTGCACTTCCATACAAATGTTCAGTGCACACACGTGCTTTTCCAAGCTTTTGTCATGCTTGCCAGTTTTTCAGAAAAAAAATGGGCACAGATGACAAAAGAAGGAAAAGTGAAGGAGCACACTTGGATTAATATTTAATATGAAATTGAAGCCTGCATTATTGTTGCAAAATAATTCAAAAAGGCAGAATTTGCTCCTTTTTAGGGTACTTTCACACTAGCGTTTTTCTTTTCCAGCACAGAGTTCCGTCCTAGGGGCTCAATACCGGAAAAGAACTGATCAGTTATATCCCCATGCATTCTGAATGGAGAGTAATCCGTTCAGGATGCATCAGGATGTCTTCAGTTCAGTCGTTTTGACTGATCAGGCAAAAGATAAAACCGCAGAATGCTACGATTTTATGTCCGGCGAAAAAAACTGAAGACTTGCCCGAATGCCGGATCCGGCATTTTTCTCCATAGGAATGTATTAGTGCTGGACCCGGCATTCAAAATACCGTAATGCTGAATCCATCCTTCAAGCCCGCGCATGCGCAAACCAGTAAAAATGTGAAAAAAAAAAATACAAGACGGATTCGTCTGTCCACATGACAAGCGTTCTTGCAATGCATTTGTGAGACGGATCCACATCCGGATCCGTCTCACAAATGCTTTCAGTCACACCCAGATCGGCGGATCCGGTGGGCAGTTCCGACGACGGAACTGCCCGCCGGATCACCCTGGCGCAAGTGTGAAAGTAGCCTTAATCTCCCTTTGTCGTCACCTGTGCCAGGTAAAACAAGCAGGGATGACAGAGAATTAGAAAGGCACTTACTGTATGTGCAGCGAGGTCAGAAAATCAGAAGCAGAACAATCATCATTCATCTCAGAGCAAAGAGCTTAAAGAAGAACTTACTTTTGACTGGTTGTTTTTCAGTCGGTGAGCTTCATCCACCACAAGACATGCCCATTCAATGGAGCCCAGAATGGCATGGTCAATGGTGATGAGCTCATAAGATGTGAGGAGCACGTGGAATTTTATTTGCGCTTCTTTCTAGATAAAAAATGAAATGTTGAGCACTATGCTGTTAGCATTGTAAAGATTTAGATGCTTTTTGGCTTTCAAGCTAACAATTATAGTCACATTTTCAATTACCTTATATTTCATGAATTTTGGCCACCCCTCTAGAGGTCCGTTTTCCAAAGCAATATTAGATGCTTGTGTTAAAGAGGTTTCCATGGATTCCACCCATCTCCACCATAAACATGCATGCTTGGGTCGGACCCATGGGAAAAACCGATCGGGCATGATAAAATCCAACATGCCTGACCACCTTTCCCGTGTGGGGGAAATCTGGATATACGATCAAATGTGTATTTTCGCCTTTGAGATTTATCTTAAAAAGGTTTCCTGCATAAGAAACCCACACAAGTTAATAGATGGGTGTGAGATATAGCTGAGATCGGTGGTGGCTGGAGGATGGGGCAAAGCCGCTCGCTACACACACAGCGCATTGATTTCACTGGAAACGGTGCAGCGCCTTATTCCCCCTGTAATGGCGCTACGAGGCAAGTGAGCCTCTGCTGCCTGGTTCTCCTACAGATTACATCTGGTCACAGGAGGTTCAAGCAGTTGCCTGATCCGTATATAATTTATCCATGGTTTTCATACTAGTGTTAGCGTTTTTTTCAATAGACCATTATCACTCCCATCCTCCACACTTCTAGAGAGGAGGTAACACCTGCCCGGTCTCCATTAAAGAGGACCTGTAACCTCTGCTGACTTATCTGATTACATTTACCTTGTAATAACAATTCTGGAGCATTAATCCTCTGACTATGACGTGCCGTTCCTTTATTATTCCTGCTAAAAGTTATGATGAATTGCTAGCACGTTGGAATGAAAGTCCAGGTGGGTGTTATCAGTTGGGGGTATGTCCCTGCAGAGTCTGACACTATCCAATCAGTGCTGCCAGTGTCAGACTGTGCAAGGAAACATCCCCAACTGGTATCACCCATCTGGACCCTGACCTAGTAATTCATTCATAACTTCTAGAAGGGATAATAAAGGAATGGCACATCATAGAGTCATACGAATAGGTGCTCCAGAATGGGAATTACAAAACCACTCAGGTCCTCAGAAACTTTATGGACATGTGCAGCCACCGCCTTATAAGAATGGAGAGCAAGATCCCCTCACTCTCAGCATTGTGGGGGGCTGCAGTGACTTGTGCCCACTAATCACATTTCTATGACATGTCATACAAGATACTTCAGGGTGAATTATTTCTGACTGTGCATTTTATCTAATGATCTACAGAAGCGGGGGCATGAGACAATCCAAAGACGTAGGTAAATAACATAATCTAGCCCAGGGTAAAGGAGGGATCTCATGATCTGTGCACGCTCTTACTTTCATTCGAAACACCTTCTTCCCGCTCTTGATGGCATTGTCCTCAAAGGAGAATTCATTCTCTCTGATGACGGCGCGGCTGTCCTTATCACCGGTGTAAGTGACCACGTAGAACTCCGGTGCCCACATTTCAAATTCCCGCTCCCAGTTGATGATTGTGGACAAGGGAGCACTGACAAGGTAAGGACCTTTAGAATGGCCCTGAGGACAGAAAAATCAATAAAAAGTAGATTATTACACAAAACAGACCCTGAAATTAGCTCTGAGTCTCTAGTAAATGAGCTTCTTCATTTGCCTTCAAGCTATGCATCCATTCCTGGAGAGGATGGAGGACAACTTCCACATCGCCACTTTAGGCTGTGTTCATGTTTTTGTCTCAGGTTTAACTTTTGTTGGCAAATAAAAGATACAAAAGTATACTATACTACTTCTTCTATCCTACAGAGTCCATAAAAAAGGTAAATATTTTTACAGAGGAACCCTGTGGTGATGGATGCCAGAGTATCGCCCCCATTGGAGGCATCCATTTAACATATACATCATGTGGACATGTCACACGTGGGATAAGAACGTCATGTGAACAAAGCTAGATAAATCTGTACCAATAGGGGTGGACTGGAAGCGAGTCGTGCACCAAGCATTAAAGAGCTTATGCCATGAGTAATGTAAAAAAATACGTCATATAGTAAGTGACATAACAAAGCTAGAACCAGCCCTGCACCTCACATTGATCCAAAGATCTTTCCATTCATTGCTCCAATCGGTCTGATAGATTTATATCAAGCTGATGATGTGCGCTGTCTGCTGCACCTCAGGGGATGTGTCCTTTCTGCTGCAGCTCAGGGGATGTGTCCTTTCTGCTGCAGCTCAGGGGATGTCTCCTTTCTGCTGCAGCTCAGGGGATGTCTCCTTTCTGCTGCAGCTCAGGGGATGTCTCCTTTCTGCTGCAGCTCAGAGGATGTGTCATTTCTGCTGCAGCTCTCTCCTTATCACAGCTCAGGGGCATGCCCTTGTTCTCTTTCTATCACAGCTCTCTCCCTGTAGGGCCAGGTTAACATCACCGTTTAGTTTTCTGTTCTTCAGATCCATCAGAACAGAAAAATAAGCAAAGAAACAGATCCTGTATTTCAGGCATCCATTATGTTCAGTTAGGCACATTTTGCATCCGTTTTAGGGCACTTTCACACTTGCGTTAAACTTTTCCGGTATTGAGTTCCGTCCTAGGGGTTCAATACCGGAAAAAAAAGATCAGTTTTATCCCCATGCATTCTTAATGGAGAGCAATCCGTTCTGTATGCATCAGGATGTCTTCAGTTCAGTCACTGTACGTTTTTTGGACGGAGAAAATACTGCAGCATGCTGCCCCAAGTGTTCCGGAAAAACGTATCCGGTTTTGCGGTCTGCGCATAAGCAGACCTTTAAAAATGTGAAAAAGATAAATACCGGATCCGTTTTTCTGGATGACAACCGGAGAGACGGATCCGGTATTGCAATGCATTTGTGAGACGGATCCGCATCCGGATCCGTCTACAAATGGTATCAGTTTGCATACAGATTGCTGGATCCGGTGACGGAACTGCCTGCCGGAATCCAACAACGCAAGTGTGAAAGTACCTTAGCCATTTCCATCTGACATTTGTTAGTTTAGACGGAAAAAATAAATGCTTTGTGTAGGACTTTTTTTTCTATCTAAAATAATGGATCTCAGCTAAAACGGATGCAAAATGTGCATAACTGTGCGGATGGCTAAAATACGGGATTTTTTTTTCTTTATTTTTCTGTTCTTCTGATTGATCAGAACAGAAAAACTAAATGGTGATTTGAACTAGGCCTAAAGCCTCATTCACACGTCCGTGCTCAAATCCGTGAGCAGGTGGTCAGTGATGTATCCGCGAAGCTGTCCGTGAAGGATCTGTGTTGGGTCCATGTGTCCGTTTTTTGCTGTCCGTGTTTCACTAACACTGAACAGCTGAAAAATAATTTTCAAAGCATCTCTTCCTAATGATACGTGAAACACGGATGCAACATGGATGGTATCCGTGTTGCATTCGTGGCTTTCACGGACCTATAGACTATAATGGACGTGATGGATCAGTGAACACGGACACAATAGAGCATGCATCCGTGCTAAAAACACTGATGTCTGAATGCACACATTAAAATGAATCGGGACGTATGCTGTCCGCGGAGAACACGTACAGCACGCATCCGTGGAACACTGACTTTTGAATGAGGCTTAACTGTCACAGCTTCTATCGGTACATCTAGCTGGTGGAAGATGATGTGCGACCTTGTTCATTCAGCTCAGCAGGTGGACATGCACAATACTATACAAATTAAACACCAGGGGGCGCCATTACAATGACGTAAAGGGAATGTCTTCCAAATGGAGCAGAAAGTAAATTACAAAAGTCACTAGATCTTCATGCTGAGTTTTATTAATAGCAAAATAAAATAATATTACAATGTAATGTTGCCACAACCCCTTTTAAAATTCATTGGCTTCTTACCTATTGTCATACAGTCATAGAACATGTGGCCACAGAACACGTCCACACATCAGACATTTAGGTCACATACTAGGAATGGGCCTTACAGGGGTTGTCTCACTTCAGCAAGTGGCATTTATCGTGTAGATAAAGTGAATACAAGGCACTTACTAATGTATTGTGATTGTCCATATTGCCTCCTTTGCTGGCTGGATTCATTTTTCCATCACATTATACACTGCTCGTTTCCATGGTTACAACCACCCTAAAGACCAGCAGTGGTGGTCGTGCTTGCACACTATAGGAAAAAGCACTAGCCTATGAGCACTCCCATGGTCTCGCCACCGGAGAGGCCGGCACTTTTTCCTATAGTGTACAAGCACGGCCACTGGTGATGGATTGCAGGGTGGTCGTAACCAATGGAAATGAGCAATGCATAATGTGATGGAAAAGTTAATCCAGCCAGCAAAGGAGGCAATATGGACAATCACAATACATTAGTAAGTGTCTTGTATTACGGTAACTTCATCTACATGATAAATGCCATTTGCTGAAGTGACACAACCCCTTCAAAAGTATATTGTTCAAGCGTCCTACAATAATGCTGTAACGGATTACAGAACAATAGGCCTCCAATGACCATGTGCCCATGGGGGCTGCCGCATGGTCATGTGTCTCTGTGCACCACTGTGTACCAACGTGAGACCATACCAAAAGTCAGGGTAGCAAAGAAGCATTTGTAATGAAATGCATGAACATATTGCGATCTCTATCCAATCTGGGTTACATCACTACCGAGGAGAACGGATTCCATCAGTATCGACCCACCACCTTCACAGACTACAGATTATCAGACCCAGACAAATGTGAATGTGGCTGCTGCAAATCCAATGTTCATGGGGCCTGGCAGGTGTCAGACAGACCCGGTCACAAAGATGGCATTCTGCTGGTGTTTAATGTACCTTTTGTACAATAGTTAGCAGGATGTCTACCAACCGAGGAGGCTGGAATAACGAGGCTGGGGCCATGACCATGAGTGGTGCAGTGACAGAGCCGTCCACATATACACAAGAATGGAGCGCCATGGTCCTCACTAATAGAAGCAGTATCGCCTTCCCGCACGCTCCAATTCATCTACTGTCTGCAATATTCATACAATGCACCGTCCCCAAAGTAACTCTGCCCCCAACTCATTGTTTTAGGAAAACACCATCTGCCAGAATGATATTTTCCTTAGCAATCTGAATAAAAAAAAAAAAAAAAAGACAAAAAAAATTCTGACACAACATCTGTTAGTACCAGGTTGGTCACACGTGGGACTGATCAAACAATCGGTGTTTGTCTGGGAGATGAGAGCAAACACTGCATTGTGTGGAACACTCCTCAGCACTACATACAGTATACGGCGACCGCTGGGCGGTGGAGGGTCTGCTGACAACATATGTTCCAATACTTCATGTGGATCTGGATGTAGGACGGGCGGGGGGGTAGGTCAAGAGCAAAAATTCATACGGTAAAATCAGCGGCAGAAAAATCAGTAGCACATTAGGAGCAGATTAGTAGCTGAAAACAGGCCGGTTTTTCAATTTGCTGGAGGTTTTAGAGGCGTTTTTAGGGCCTCTTTCACATCTGCATTTGCCTTTTCCGGTATTGGGATCCGGAAGATGATCTCAATACCGGAGAAAAACGCTTCAGTTTTGTCTCCATTTATTGTCAATGGTAAAAAAAAACTGAATGGAACGCACCAGAAGGCATTCCGCTACGTTTGGATGCCAGCAGGGTTTTTTTTTTTGTCCGCATGGGAATGCGAAGCAAAACGGATCCGGCATGATACACAATGTAAGTCAATGGTGCCGGATCTGTTTTCTCGGACACAATAGAAAACGTCATTGCTATTTTAAAGATAATATAACCGGATCCGTTCATAACGGATGCAGACGGTTGTATTATCAAAAAACTGAAGAGTGAAAGGAGCCTAAAAGAGCATTAGCAGAGTATTTGGTTGAGGTTTCTCTGATTCCCCATTGACTTATATAAAATCCACAATCAAATCTGCTTCCAAGAAGTGACGTTACTTCTCACGCGTTCTTCAGCTACTGAATGAACCTCTACCATTAAAGTCAATGGGGGAGCTGTTGGTGAGTTTTGGTTGTGGATTTAGCCGCTGAATAAGTGGCAGATTATAGACAGGAGGAAGTGTAATACCCAGGACAGTAGGTAGCATACATCGAGTGACTTCAGAAATTATATCCAGAAAACCATCCACTTTTTTAAATTCTAGACTATAGAATAATTAGAGAATAGTCACATACATGCTGCACTTTTTTGCCCCCAAAGTGGTGACTACTATTGAGCGCTTCCATTATAGACGCGCTCATTAGTACAGGAGGAGCGGGGAGCGGTGAATGCAGTTCTCCCTGTGCGGGCGCTGTACTCACCGCTCCCTGGTCTTCTCCTGCAGGGCTCCGCACGCTGTGCTGTGGTCTGTGTACAGCATGAGGACGTCGGCACGCTCTGTGATCTTACGTTGTGCGACATCAGGTCTCAGCACAGCGCGACAGGAAGCTGGATCTCAGGAGCGGCCAAGTCCACAGCAGGAGAGGTAAGTTGATTTATTATTTTTTCTCTGATCTGAGGTCTTATTAACATGGGGTCTGATCTAGGGTCTGATTGGGGGTTTCATAAACATTAGGGGTCTGAACTGAGGTCTGATTGGGGTTCTTATAAAAATTGGGGATCTTATCTGAGGTCTGAAATGGGGTCTGATCTGAGGTTTGAATAGGGGTCTTATTAACATTGGGGTTCTTATAAACATAGGGGGTCTAATCTGAGGTCTAATTTGGGGTTGTATTAACACTGGCGGTCTGTTCTGAGATCTGATTAACATTGGGGGTCTGATTGCAGCTCTATGCTGAGAAATGATTAACACTGGGCCTCTGATTAAAATTCGGGGTCTGATTGGCGGTCTGAGCTGAGGTCTGATTAACATTGAAGGCCTGTTTGGGGGGGTAAGCTGAGGTCTGATGAATTTTTTTTTTCCTAGTTTCCTTTTCTCTTTCCTCTATCTTATAGTGCACAAAATACGGTAAGTGCCTGCCTTAGGTGGCCAAGCTTATGGAAACAGCCTAATGGCTATGCTGCTGTTATGGAAGCCGAGTAGTTTGCGGCGCTATGATACTTGCATAGCTCCCATTCACTGCACTGTGCGTTTAGTTCTATCCCACCATGGAAACGATTATATCAGACAAGCCCTTTAAGCTCATTTTACAAGGACAGGTAAGGGCTGGACATAAGTATTTATAGATCTCTTTTCCTGATCGGGCACTGTTACTACTTTGCAGCTCTAGCTCACTCTCCACTATGTCCTGATTCACACAGTGTGAGAATGTAGTACGTGGAGACACGCACTATGACCTTCACAGTGGAGAGCGTGTCAGACCTGCAGAGTAGCAGGCGCCCGAGAAGGAGCCCAGTGCCTGATCAGGAGAGGGAAGATATTTTTTAAATGATAGAGCTGAGCATGGGGGTCTGATCTAAGCATGGGAGGTTCTGATCTGAGCATGGAGGGGGGGGGGGGGGGTCCTTATCTGGGCAATGGGGGTCTGATCTGAGCATGGGGTGGGATCCTGATCTGAGCAATGGGGGTCTGATCTGAGCATGAGGGTAAGATCTGAGCATGGGGGGCAGATCTGAGCATGGGGGACTTGTTTGAGCATGGGTTGGTCGGGTCTGAGCATGGGTTGGTCGGGTCTGAGAAGGGGGGAGATCTGAGCACTGAGGGTCTGACACTGGGAGTCTGATTTGTGTTGTCGGATCCGAGCATTGGGGGTCGGATTTGGAGGCCTGATGAGGTTTGGGGATCTTATTGTAGGTCAGATGAGGATTGGGGATCTGATTTAGGAGTCTGATATGAGGTCTTATGAAAAATATATTTTTTCTTTTTTTTCTCTGCTAATGAAAAATAAGAAAAAAATATTTTTATAAGAGCTCAGATCAAATGAATTATTTTTTTTTTAACTTATTTTTCTTTGTTAAAACCTAGGTGCTTCTTGTAGGGTGAAAAATACAGTGACTCGTGTGTAAATGTATAGCTTGTGGCTCCTGGTAGTCATACACTTTTTTTTTGGGCTCTTTGTGTCTGTAAGGTTGGCCACCCCTGCTGTAGAGCATGGCTGACCTGCAGAAGTTCTCGGTACACACAGTAAAAAGGAATGGGTCTTCCACCTCAATAGGGCACCATAGTAGCTGTCTCCAAATTAGGTGGTATGTACAATTCACAGAAAAGAAATGATACTCAACAACGTGGATAAAGCATATGTCAAAAGTACTTGAGAGAGTGTATGGCCTATTGCCCACGGCCGTAGGTGTCCCGTGCTGCGGACCACATATGCGGATCCGCAATACACGGGCGCCATTCCATTCACTTCAATGGGTCCGCAAATCCAGAGATGCAGAATTGAAGCACGGAACGGAACCCTACGGAAGCACTACAGAGTGCTTCCATGGGAATTCGTCCCGCAGTTCCGTAAAAAGATACCTATCTTTTTTGGAACGGACGGATCGCAGACCCATTAAAGTAAATGGATCTGCGATCCGTTGTGGCTGCCCCACGGTCGGAGTTCGTGCATTGCGGCCCGCAATATGCAGGCCGCAGCACGGCCACGGGGCGCACATGTTCATGTGCAATAGGCCTATGTGTGAGGCTGTCCGCCAGAGATAGAGAGAGTGCTCCAGTAAAAGAGTGCTCCGATGTTGGACATGCTCCCACAAGATCAGAAGATTTACCTCCTGTTGCTAGATCGATTACAAGATCTAATTGAAAACAAAATGTAATATTGAGGCCTCCTGCACACAAACGTATGCGTCCCTTGGCCGTGCTGCGGCCTGCAAATTGCGGGCCGCAATGCACAAACACAGACCGTGGGGCTGCCGCAGCGGATCGCAGCCCCATTCACTTTAAGGCCTCCTGCACACGAACGTATGCGTCCCTTGGCTGTGCTGTGAGACGCAAATTGCGGGCTGCACAAACACCGAACGTGGGGCAGCTGCAGCGGATCGCGGACCCATTCAATTTTATGGGTCCGCGTTCTTCCCATTCCGCAAAAAGATAGGACAGGTTCCATCTTTTTGCGGAACAGAAGTACGGGACGAAACCCCACGGAAGCACTCTGTAGTCAAGTCAATGGGTCTGCATCCGTGATGCGGAATGCACACGGAACGGTGCCCGGGTATTGCGGATCCGCATATGCAGTCCGCAATACGGCAAAGGGACACCTACGGTCGTGTGCAATAGGCCTAAAGGGTTCGCAATTCACCCGTTCTGCAAAAAGATAGGACACGTTCTATCTTTTTGCAGAACGGAAGTACGGGCTGAAACCCCATGGAAGCACTCCGTAGTGCTTCCGTAGGGTTCCGTTCCGTGCTTCCGTTCCGCATCTCTGGATTTGCGGACCCATTGAAGTGAATGGATCCGCATCCGTGATGCGGAATGCCCATGGAACGGCGCCCGTGTACTGTGGCTCCGCATATGCAGTCCGCAGAACAGGCATGGGACACCTACGGTTGTGTGCAATAGGCCTGAACCTGCTTCCCTTGATTCCTATCAACTGAGTGGCTACAGGGTGTACTACCCAAACCCAATTTAAAATCTCTCTTGTGCCTCTGTTACCATTCTCATCACTGTCCTCAAACACATGGCATGGAGATCCTGGGGCACACGTACTACAAGTTGAGAATGTAAAGTCTATCCAGCATGAAAGAAGGATTCACATTGCTAAACAAAACTGGAAGACTGGAAAGTTTTTCAAAACTAGAAAAAGCTCCTTAATAAAGAATATCTAGATTCTGGAGCTGCATACCTCTTTATACAAGGAGTAGAGGAACACGATAGTTTGGACAGTCTTCCCAAGACCCATCTCGTCTGCAAGGATGGTGTCTGTGCCCTGTGCCCATGAGAACCTAAGCCAGTTCAATCCCTCCAGTTGATATGGGTGCAACGTACCACCGGTGGCATTGATGTACCATGGCTGCTTATCGAATTTAACTGTAGGCTGCAAAAAAGAAACACAAGATTTTAAAGAGGCGGATAATGAACAGAAACTGTGCTTAAAGGATTGTCTTTCACTTACATCAACTATTGGTGTTAAAGGAGGTTTCTGTGAAAGGTCTTCCTTTAATTTCCTGTTTTTCTTAAATTGGCTAGGAGTTCTGGAGTCGTCTCCCAACATCAACTCTCTGTAATGGATCATACAGCATGAAACAATAGTATGGACTGGATATGTGGAGATCTTGACACACTTTAAAAGTGTTACTCTATTTGTACCGAGTTTACAAATTAAAGGGGTTTTATTAAAGGATGGCCTATCCTTAGGATAGTCCATCACTAGCTAATTAGTGGGGGTCTGACAACCAGCCCATCAACTGTTCTGTATAGCTCCATTGCCAGAAGTTGACTCCAGCACAGTGTTGTGTAGTTCTGGCAAACATTTCTGGCAATAGAGCTACAGGGGTACGGGCTGTTGGACCTCCATCAATCAGCTAGTGATGGTCTATTATTTTATCACTTAATAAAATCTGGACAACCCCTTTAAATAATATATACAGTATATAGAAAGACCACGCTTGAAAATAACACCTGTAGTGTTGAGCGAACTTGTGTTTTCAAGTTTGGCATACAAGGTTCGGGTTATCTAAGAATTCCGTCATGGATTCCTCTACCATGGACCATAAGTTATGGTTCGTGGTAGCGGAATCCATAATGGATGGATTCTTAGATAACCTGAACCATGCACGCTGAACTTTAAAACACAAGTTTGCTCATCGCTAAGCACATGCCACAGACATCAATGAGATTTCCGTAAAGGGGTTGTCCAGTCTGCTGTACCCGGTCCCCGTCTTGTAAACTTCTGGATAGATTAGGTCATTTGCTGCAGCCAATAACTGGGATCAGTGGTGCCATCTCCATAAGTGGCACATCACTGCTGGGTCACGTGTCGCTTGGGACATGTCACCATTAAGGCCAGTGGTTTCAGGGCTCTGGGACAGCCATTGTAATATTGTAACCTGAGGCCATAACTGAGAAAACTATTAACTGGTTCAGAAACCCCAAAATATCAACCAGAAATGAGAAAACAGGAAGATGAAAGAAAAATGAGCAGATAACGTACAGCTAAAGCCAGACCTTACATATAAAGTGAGAAGGAGCAGCTGGATGCTGTAAACCACTTTGTATGTTGAGAACATACAATGGAGCCCCCTGCTCCTGGTGGCACAGGTAGCGAACATGTAGTACCGCACTGTACTGTAGAGAGGCGCTCCATTATGCAACTAAGCGTAAACATGACCCAAGTGGATAGCTTAGTCAGGGGCGCCAACAAGACCCATTTAGATACATTGCTAATGAAGGGATCTTTGCCCCAAGGAAGGAAAGCCTAGCTACAAATCTTGAGTAAGGGTACGGCCACACGGTCAGGTTTTCTGATGCCGTTTTGGAAGCCAAAACTGAGAGTGATATCACAAAAGAGAAGAAGTTGCATCAGTCCTTTATACTTTATCTCCTTTTATGATCCACTCCTGGTTTAGGTTTCCAAAACGGCATTAGAAAACCTGACCGTGTGGCTGTACCCTAAGCAGTCAGTGTCTGCTGAGATCTTCACGGTGCCTTCACACACGGCAGATTTTCTAGAAATACCTGTGACTGAAAATCTGTTCCATTCATGTGAATTAGGTTTGCAGAAACCCATGTGGTTCCCACCAACCTCATTCAGATGAAAGGAACTGATTTTTAGTTGAAGAAATGTCTGGAGCAAAATCTGCCACGTGTGAAGGCAGCCTTAGGATTTCTTACATTAGATTGATACCTGTGATCCCAATAGGCTTGTTTTAGAGCTTCATAATCTGGAATGTCAATGTCGTCAATTTCCCAAGTGCACTGGTCATAGGGCAGGTCCTTCCACTTAATCAGATAATGAACATCTCCCTTCTTATCAAAGCTGCAAGAAAACATAGAAAGCGTTCACAATAACTTATTATATAGGCCACCAGTATAAACCAGAATATAGCTGAATGCAGTCTACAGAGCATGTATGGCTGCTACATACATACACCAGGCTAACGTAGGCCAAGGACACCCCATTAGCATACAGTAGCTTTAGTTAATGATATAATCTATGGTTATGTATGAGGCACAAGCGTCGGGGGTATTCTGTGGTGTGAACCTGGCCTATGCAGACTGAAAGGACCATAAAACTCCATGGAGAGCAAAAATTCCTGGCTCATTCTTGTATCACTGCACAACCCCCATACTTATCTTTAAAGGGATTGTTCAGTCCTAAAATATGCTAAAAGAACTTGAAATTTTGAATATACAGTCAGGTCCATAAATATTGGGACATCGACACAATTCTAACATTTTTGACTCTATACACCACAATGAAATGAAACGAACAAGATGTGCTTTAACAGCAGACTGTCAGCTTTAATTTTAAGGGTATTTACATCCAAATCAGGTGAACGGTGTAGGAATTACAACAGTTTACTTATGTGCCTCCCACTTGTTAGGGACCAAAAGTAATGGGACAATTGGCTTCTCAGTTGTTCCATGGCCAGGTGTGTGTTATTCCCTCATTATCCCAATTACAATGAGCAGATAAAAGGTCCAGAGTTCATTTCAAGTGGGCTATTTGCATTTGGAATCTGTTGCTGTCAACTCTTAAGATGAGATCCAAAGAGCTGTCACTATAAGTGAAGCAAGCCATCATTAGGCTGAAAAAACACAACAAACCCATCAGAGAGATAGCAAAAACATTAGGCTTGGCCAAAACAACTGTTTGGAACATTCTTAAAAAGAAGGAACGCATCAGTGAGCTCAGCAACACCAAAAGACCCGGAAGGCCACGGAAAACAACTGTGGTAGATGACCAAAGAATTCTTATCCTGGTAGAAGAAAAAACACCCTTCACAACAGTAGGCCAGATCAAAAACACCTCTCCAGGAGGTAGGTGTATGTGTGTCAAAGTCAACAATCAAGAGAAGACTTCACCAGAGTGAATACAGAAGGTTCACCACAAGATGTAAACCATTGGTGAGCCTCAAAAACAGGAAGGCCAGATTAGAGTTTGCCAAACGACATCTAAAAAAGCCTTCACAGTTCTGGAACAACATCCTATGGACAGATGAGTCCAAGATCAACTTGTACCAGAGTGATGGGAAGAGAAGAGTATGGAGCAGGAAAGGAACTGCTCATGATCCTAAGCATACCACCTCATCAGTGAAGCATGGTGGTGGTAGTGTCATGGTGTGGGCATGTATGGCTGCCAATGGAACTGGTTCTCTTGTATTTATTGATGATGTGACTGCTGACAAAAGCAGCAGGATGAATTCTGAAGTGTTTCGGGCAATATTATCTGCTCATAATCAGCCAAATGCTTCAGAAGTCATTGGACGGCGCTTCACAGCGCAAATGGACAATGACCCAAAGCATACTGCAAAAGCAACCAAAGAGTTTTTTAAGGGAAAGAAGTGGAATGTTATGCAATGGCCAAGTCAATCACCTGACCTGAATCCGATTGAGCATGCATTTCACTTGCTAAAGACAAAACTGAAGGGAAAATGCCCCAAGAACAAGCAGGAACTGAAGACAGTTGTAGTAGAGGCCTGGCAGAGCATCACCAGGGATGAAACCCAGCGTCTTGTGATGTCTATGTGCTACAGACTTCAGGCTGTAATTGACTGCAAAGGATTTGCAACCAAGTATTAAAAAGTGAAAGTTTGATTTATGATTATTATTATGTCCCATTAATTTTGGTTTCTTAACAAGTGGGAGGCACATATGTAAACTGTTGTAATTCCTACACCGTTCACCTGATTTGGATGTAAATACCCTCAAATTAAAGCTGACAGTCGGGCAGATTCAAACAAAAACTTCATGTCTGGTCTAAGCTGCCGTTGTCAGTAGTAGGACGGATTAATCTTATCAAGATGATCTGGATGCCGCAGCTGCTTTACTTATTACATAATTCCCCCAAATGGTTACCGCTCAGGTTTTTTCACTCAATTAATAGGCTGTTTAGGGGGCTTATATGGAGGGGGGCTCAGCACGATTGCGGCTGGAGACACTGCAGAGAGGTAAAACTGATGGGGGATTGGCTCTTCCAAACCCGTGGGTGTATTTCCTAGCTTCCCAACTTCAGCATATAAGGGGCTGGGAAAGGGGAGAGGGAGATACCCAACATAGACTATTGAGAGACTTTTTGACGGTACCAAATCTCTATGAAGCGTTAGAGGCAGATAAGCTAAAACTGTCGGGTGTGGCGTTCCCTACGTTGCGTCTCTTGCATAAAACTTGGTGGAAAGTGAGGGACATGCAGGGTATTAAAGGCATAACGCAGAATACTTCTATATGGGATACTCCGTGGTTGCCTCATTTAGGCTCTTTCCAGGAAATGGGGGTTGGTGTAACAGGGGCATTATTAGAGTCCACCAACTTATTGATAATACTGGTCTCAAATCTTATGAGCAACTTCAGACGGAAACTGGATTACCGTCCTCCGATTTTTATAGGTACCTGCAGCTGCGCCATGCCTTCTAGGCTGACCATGACGGCCGTATGTTGAATACGGTACTGCAAAACAAGATTATTGCGTTTATAGAGAAGAGGGATTCCTCCTCTGGAGTTATTTCTCTGCTCTATCAGACCCTGCTGGACCTATTTCTGCAAGACCACCCGATATATAGTAGGACAAAATGGGAAGCGGAGATGGGGCCATTAGAGGAAACTCAGTGGCAAGAGATTTTGGAGAGGATTCCGCCGCTCTCTCTCAGCGAGGCCCATAGGCTGTCGCACCTATATCTAATACATAGGGTTTATAGAACTCCTCAGTTTCTGTTTAATATTGGACTCCGGTTGGATTCCAAATGCCCGCGATGTGGGGAGGAAGATGCGGGTATGTTGCACATGCTGTGGTCATGCTCGGCACTGGAGGGTTTTTGGCGCACGGTGCTGCATCTCATTGATTCTCTGTATGAAGTTACACTGGATGTGACTCCATTTGTCTGTATATTGGGGTATGTGGAGGACGTGCCAATCACTGAGCCCAGGAAGATAGCAGTGGCCAGAATGTTGTATATAGCTCGTAAGCTGATTGCTCAACATTGGCTGGATGAGGGTAGTCCTAGTAAAAACAAATTTATAGCCAAGATTAATTGGTTACTTAATTTGGAACGAGGGGTTTATAGGAAGAGGGGGCAATGGCCAAATTTGCTCTGGACTCCTTGGATTGATGCCCCTGGGCTGGCGTCCAAGGAACTTCAGATATACCGTCTGGGATTAGTGTGAGGGTACTATCGCTTAATGTACATATCTGGCCCCGTCGTTGGCGATTTCTTATAGGGTACATGGAATGTTTCTACGTGATGTAATGTGGGGAGGTTATGGCCGATAACAAATGTATATTCCAATTATACGATCGCAGCTTTTCTATCAATGTTTTGTGGGAATGCTGTAGGGAAAGGGCTTGTGCCTTTGTAATTATCATGCGGTTGTGATGGTGTAACCGAATGTTAAAGCTATGGAAGATGGAGGGCATCATATATATGGTTTGAGGGGGGAGGGTATGTGGGGTTGGGGACTTATGTTTGTATTATTAAAATGATAATAAAAATTACTTAATATTAAAGCTGACAGTCTGCAGTTAAAGCACATCTTGTTCGTTTCATTTCAAATCCATTGTGGTGGTGCATAGAGCCAAAGATGTTAGAATTGTGTCGATGTCCCAATATTTATGGACCTGACTGTATGCATTCCTGTAACAAAGATTATGTTTCAATTCTGTACAATTTTCAGTGATAGTGGCCTTCATATAGACCTTGCATAATACTGATATGTCATTGTAAGGCTACTTTCACACTTGCGTTCGGGGTTCCGCTTGTGAGTTCCGTTTGAAGGCTCTCACAAGCGGCCCCGAACGGATCCGTACAGCCCCAATGCATTCTGAGTGGATGCAGATCCGCTCAGAATGCATCAGTATGGCTCCGTTTCGCCTCCGCTTGCAGCGTTTTCGTGTCCGCCTGGCCGTGCAGAGCCAAACGGATCCGTCCAGACTTACAATGTAAGTCAATGGGGACGGATCCGTTTGACGTTGACACAATATGGTGCAATTTCAAATGCATCCGTCCCCTATTGACTTTCAATGTAAAGTCTGGACGGATCCGTCTAACAAGTAGACTTAGATTTTTTTCTCAAATATAATGCAGACGGATCCGTTCTGAACGGATACCATCGTTTGCATTATAGGAGGGAATTCGTCTGTGCAGATACCAGACGGATCCGCTCCGAACGCAAGTGTGAAAGTAGCCAGCTGTCACCAGATGTTCATGTGATGTAATCGTGTCCAACTAATATATAAAATAATATATGATACTATGATGTCATAGAGACTAGTCCCAGCCCCAAACATGATCAGGTCGCTATAAGAGCTCATTGTGACACCATAAGATTACACAAAGAATATATACAGAGAAGGAGCTGCTGCTTGTGGTCCATACCGCATCACGTACCACCCTATGACATCGCATATTAGATAAGGTATTAAACAAGCCCAATATACTGCAGCGAGTCACTGTAATATTACATGACATCCTGTGATACCTCATGCTATATTATATGTATATTATGCAGAGAATGTGCTGCGGCTGGTCACTATGATATACCGTAATATATAGATTCCATGACATCACAGCATTATTATGTAAGGTATGCAACAAAAACAGAGTTTCCAGCAGTTGGACTCCATGACATCATAGGGCACAATCATGACGTCACAGTATCATGCATGGTTTAGAATCTGCTGTAGCTGGTTACCATGACATCACATAAATATGTCAAGAAACCCATGACATCATATTATACAATATATACAAATAAAACAACGTACTACAGCTGCTCACTGTGACATCATATAAAATCTATGTGACGCCAGGGGACATCACAATACTACAAAAGGCACGTAGAGCGAAGGCTAGCCTAAGGGCCAATTCACATGACCTTATATTTCTTTCCACATCCGTTCTGCAATTTTCCAGATGGGAGGCGAACCCATTCATTTTAATGGGGCCGCAGAAGATGCGGACAGCAAACCGTATGCTGTCAACATCCGCAAGTCTGTTCCATGGCCACACAAAAAATGGAACATGTCCTATTGTTGTCCGTTTTGCGGACAAGAATAGGCATTTCTATCATAGGGCAGGACTTACCCATTTGCAAAATGCGGAACGCACAATGCCAGTATCCATGTTTTGCGGATCTGCAATTTGCGGTCGGCAAAAACGGATACCGTTGTGTGAATGAACCCTAACTCTGGTACCTATCACATTGCATCCAATATCATGACATCACAACTTTATACAAGGTGGTCTGCTGCGGCCGGTCACTAGGCAGAAAGCGCTTGAGCAAAGACAATAAAGATCCTCAACATAATACATAGAAAATATACATTTTTATGAAGATCTTTAAGGAACCACAGGAAAGCTAATTTGGGGACTCTAACAGTGTGTCACTTATCTCTATCACATACAGATATGAAAGGACACCTCCAGGGCTGTCAAATTTTTATTTAAAGGGGTTGTCCTGGTTTAGAAAAAAATGGTTGCTTCCTTCTAAACACAATACATATTCATCGGTTGTGTGAGGTATTGCAGCTCGGCCCCAGTGAATAAGGCTAAACTGCAATACCAAAGGCAACCTGTAGAGAGGCGTGGCACTGTTCATAGCAAACTCTATCTCTCTGAAATACATTAAAGCGGATTGGCTCAGTCATTACAACTATTATGACAGTATTCATTCCTTGTATCATCCCAAAGCTGACAGGGATCTATTACTCGCTCTCACCCGCTTTTTCCTGGCAGTACAGAGGGCTGGTAGCTACAGAAACTGATTACTGCTGTCATAAGCTCCACATTTATTATTACATTAATGGCTGCTGTGATGCCACATTGGAGCAGAGCGCGCTTTATGAAAAGGGAAGACAACGCAAGAGAAAAATGCTTAAAATGCAAACCAAAATCTACGGAAATGAGTGAAGGACCCCTGAGGGCTCATAGCAATGTCTCTGTATATAAATCCAGGCATGAAACACTTATCGCGTAACGCTTACCTTGTGCACTTTAAACAACCCTGCGTTATCCTGTCATTTCCATTATAAATTTTCACAGTTATAGGTCTGTATGTTTTTACCGTATATATTAAAAGAGCGGCCAAAAGGGAGAAAAAAAGGAGATGCAAATACTATTCATTCTTTGTTTCCTTAAAGGCACAAGCCCTTTTTGAAAATGATGGGGGCTATGTAGATCACTTGCAGAGGCGTAGCTAGAAATGACTGCGCCCCACAGCATATTTTTGAATGGGCCCCCCTCCCCCAGTAATTTTTTCGTAACCACTTCCTTTCATGCCGCCCCTATTCCTGTGGCTAGTAAAGATCGCTCTCTCAGAAAAGGCACGGCAGCTGTTCCATCCGTTTCCTACACTGTCTATACTGCCATTGTATAGAATTTCATTGTGTAATACTGTTGAGGGGTCCCTGACAAACTCTTTTAGTCCTCCTCCTCCTGGATGGGCCCCTTCGGGGTCAGGGCCCCAAAGCAGTCGCTTCCCCTGCTTCCCCTCTAGTTACGCTCCTGATCACTTGATCATCATGAAACAGCGGATTTTCTTGCCTGGCCAGGCATTTCACCTGCAGTGGCCACTACAGGTGAAATGTAGTACTACATGGCAGCCAGTAAGATGAATGGCCACCTATGAAATACATAGTTGGAGTCTGCCAGAATGACTCCTAGAGGGAGGTCCTGCATATGGAATTCCCCATATGATGCCTCCGAGAGATAACCCCTTTAAAAAAGACTGAGGGGTTCTCACAGTACCACTCCCTATTACTCCCCCACTAAATAGTTAAAGGGTATTCTCATCTCAGACATTTGTGGCATCTCCAGAACAGAGGTTCCTTGACACCGTCATGCTTCACCCTATTCTAATGGCTGCTGCATCCAGGCCGCAAGACCTATTAGGGTTATATGAACAGCTGAGTTCAATATGCTGCACTGGCAGAGCAAGCCTGGCTGTTTCCGTAAACCTGACCACCTCTTGCAGCCTAGATGCAGCAGCCAGCAGGACAGGGTGAGGCAGAAAGGGGTCAATAGGTCTGGATTCTGGAAGTAGGTGTGGGTCACAGAGGTGGTGCTACCATATATCAGATATTTATGGCAAATTGTGTGGATATGCCATGAATGTCTAAGATCAATTTGTCCACCTTGCAACAGTCAACCAATGAAAAGATGATCACAGGGTGTCCCGCTGCAGGGTCCCTAAGGATTTAGCTGTAATCTGTAGGACCAGCAAGTGTTCAATTTCTAAACAGTGTCATCACAGGAGGAACAAAGTACAGTGATGCCTCAAGTTACAATATTACCACTGTATGTTGAAACCCTATCTCCCTGGCTGTGAGCTGTGCGCTGCGATTGGCCAGCGCTGCAGCCTAGGAGAAGGAGACGCCCACAGGACAAGTGCAGACACCGCCTACTATAACTTACAGAGGGAACATACTGCAGGGCATAACGGGAGAACGGAGCGGCGCCCGGGGATAATAGTAAGTGCAGTGAGATCCCCGGGAGCCGCTCTACACGTCAGCATACTTAGTTCACATTGTTTTTACAGGTGAAAGGTCCTCTTTAAACTAATAACACACAAATAATTAAATGTTACCATGTTTTTATTGAACACACCATGTAAACATTCACAGTGCAGGTGGAAAAAGTATGTGAACCCTTGGATTTAATAACTGGTTGAACCTCCTTTGGCAGCAATAACTTCAACCAAACGTTTCCTGTAGTTGCAGATCAGACGTGCACAACGGTCAGGAGTAATTCTTGACCATTACTCTTTACAGAACTGTTTCAGTTCAGCAATATTCTTGGGATGTCTGGTGTGAATCGCTTTCTTGAGGTCATGCCACAGCATCTCAATCGGGTTGAGGTCAGGACTCTGACTGGGCCACTCTAGAAGGCGTATTTTCTTCTGTTTAAGCCATTCTGTTGTTGATTTACTTCTATGCTTTGGGTCGTTGTCCTGTTGCAACACCCATCTTCTGTTGAGCTTCAGCTGGTGGACAGATGGCCTTAAGTTCTCCTGCAAAATGTCTTGATAAACTTGGGAATTTATTTTTCCTTTGATGATAGCAATCCGCCCAGGCCCTGACGCAGCAAAGCAGCCCCAAACCATGATACCCCCACCACCGTACTTCACAATCGGGATGAGGTTTTGATGTTGGTGTGCTGTGCCTCTTTTTCTCCACACATAGTGTTGTGTGTTTCTTCCAAACAACTCAACTTTGGTTTCATCTGTCCACAGAATATTTTGCCAGTGCTGCTGTGGAACATCCAGGTGCTCTTGTGCAAACTGTAAACGTGCAGCAATGTTTTTTTGGACAGCAGTGGCTTCCTCTGTGGTATCCTCCCATGAAATCCATTCTTGTTTAGTGTTTTACGTATTGTAGATTCGCTAACACGGATGTTAGCATATGCCAGAGACTTTTGTAAGTCTTTAGCTGACACTCTAGGATTCTTCTTCACCTCATTGAGCAGTCTGCGCTGTGCTCTTGCAGTCATCTTTACAGGACGGCCACTCCTAGGGAGAGTAGCAGCAGTGCTGAACTTTCTCCATTTATAGACAATTTGTCTTACCGTGGACTGATGAACAGCAAGGCTTTTGGAGATACTTTTATAACCCTTTCCAGCTTTATGCAAGTCAACAATTCTTAATCGTAGGTCTTCTGAGAGCTCGTTCGTGTGAGGCATCATTCACATCAGGCAATGCTTCTTGTGAAAAGCAAACCCAGAACTGGTGTGTGTTTTTTATAGGGCAGGGCAGCTGTAACCAACACCTCCAATCTCATCTCATTGATTGGACTCCAGTTGGCTGACACCTCTCTCCAATTAGCTCTTGGAGATGTCATTAGTCTAGGGGTCCACATACTTTTTCCACCTGCACTGTGAATGTTTACATGGTGTGTGCAATAAAAACATGGTAACATTAAATTTTTTTGTGTGTTATTAGTTTGAGCAGACTATGATTGTCTATTGTTGTGACTTAGATGAAGATCAGATCACATTTTATGACCAATTTGTGCAGAAATCCATATCATTCTAAAGGGTTCACATACTTTTTCTTGCAACTGTAGTACACAGTGCATCAGAAAAATATATGGAGCCGCCCTCCCCTGAGATCCAAAGGAGAAGTTCATCCTGGCATACAGAGGGCAGTACAGAACATGTAGTACCGCACTGTACTGTAAAGACAACGTTTAGACAACGAATGCAGATGTATTACCAGAGAAGTGGTTGTGTTAATTGGTTAGATCTGAGTCTGAGGCTTGTATGTTGAGTCTAGTTTAAACTGACGATGGCCCAGGAAAGACCATTGTATGTTGAAAATAAGGTATTGTGGTAATGTGTACAGTATAGTGCTGGAGGGCGTGTATATCCCACCCAGATACCTCAGCTGGATGAGATAACTGAAATCCAGAAAATTGCAGTGGTTTCAGTAAAGTGTAGTTTGCTGAGACAGGTTTGTCTAGATTCTGTTCTGGGCTGGATTCTATTTGGACTGGTGGGTAGGTTTGGTAGTGGGACCTACCAGTTCACACCCTTCCAGTACAAGTATTTCCTTTAGCTGAGGAGATCACAGATGAGGCCTGCTAAGATAATCACAGAGTGATAAAACAACCCTCTGTGTATGACTATGAGAGAGGAATTGGAAAAGGAAGCCTGAGGAGGCTCTGTGTGGTCCCAGCCAGGAGGGATGGGGGACACGAGGCTGTGTGAAAGCCTGAGTTTTGGGGGGCCAAGCGACGCCTTAGAAAAGAGGTGTTGCACAGTCAGAGTGGGGTGGACTCTTGGACCATATCCCCCCAAGGTACTGGTGTGGTCACAGCCAGGAGGCTGCTGGACCATATGGCTGAGAAATGCCGGATCTCACCCCTTGTGTAAACGGCGCTTTAGAGGTGAGTTAGGGAGAAGACATATGTATTAGGTAAAGCCTAGACGGGCAGGTGTTTATTTGCTATGTTTATGTTTGTATTGATGCTGAAGTGCCAAAATAAAGCACCATTTGGCGACCCCCTGTGAGAGAGCGATCCCTTACAGTATCTTGAGGTTATTGTATCTTGAGGGATCGCTGTATTACAAAGTTCCCACTTAAAATAATGAACTGTCCATGTAATGTATGGAGAAGCCGGGTCCTCCAGAGAGGTAAACTCTAACTCTTTGGGAGTTGCTCTCTGCTCTGGCTTACAGGTCAAAGCCTCTTATTCTGTAGCCGATATATAATCTCGCAAATTGGCAAAACCTCTAATTCTTATAAATAGCATTACCATCCATAACAACAATCGGAACAGCCTGACAATACACATTGAGTCATTCCTCCAAAATCTCAAATGTATGGCCAGACGCAGCTAGCAGGATGCTAACTGGCAGCTGGTAGCACAGTACCGCTATATCTCTGGGATGCGGTTATACATATTCTATAGGTGCACATATTGTTTGAGATGTATGTGCAGTGACGCCTTCACTCCATGTTTAACAGAAGAAGTCTGAAGAGCTTCCCATAACAGAAAGATCTTATGTGGGCCCCGGAAGAAAATGTAAGTTCTATTTTATGGTATGAGCAAATCTGAGGTCATATGGCGTCCAGGTCAATATATATGTCTAATGTAGGAATATTATGTGTCTTTTGACAATAACTGCTAGGAACAGGGTCCAGAATTTACTACTTATTACCTTTAGTGAGACTGCACATCAGGGAATGTGTCCTGGATTACAGTATGCTCCACTCTACGTACCTGCATTGTCAGATTTTTATAGGACTATGCACTGCAGAGCAAAAGGCCTATGTGAAAGCAAGGTGACCAGCATATGACCAGTGTAATATGGCAGCCATCAGCAGTACATCATTTTGCTTTCAATGTAGACACAGACATTACTGTCTCAATGTTTTATCTCTAAAAGATGTAGGCACAGATACATAACTCCCCTACCGTCCTGGATCCGGCGGGACAGTCTCAGATTTCCGTGGCTGTCCCGCGGTCCCGGCACGGGGGAGGTATGTCCCAATTTCTGGCAACTGTCCCTGCTTCCATAGGAACCAGAAACAGCCGCCCGTAATGATGAAGCAGAGAGTCTGTCCACTCTCTGCTCCATCATTCCTCCCCCTGTCTGCGCTCCACACTGCAAGTCTGGGCAGGGGGTGGGCCAGCCAGGAGCTCTGTGTGTCCTGCTGCTGCTGGGGAACGAGGTGGGTATCTGGAGTTTATTTATTTATTATTTTACTGCCCGTGAAAGGGGCACAGCTGGGCATATTACTGTGAGGGGGCACAGCTGGGAATATTACTGTGAAGGGGCACAGCTGGGCATACTTCTGTGAGGGGGCACAGTCCTGGGCATATTGAGGGGCACAGCTGAGCATATTACTGTGAGGGGGCACAGTCCTGGGCATATTACTTTACTGTGAGGGAACACAGCTGGCCACATTACTTTGCTGTGAGTGTGCACAGCCGGGCATATTACTGTGTGAGGGTACATAACTGGGCATATTACTGTGAGGGGGCACATAACTTGGCATATTACTGTGAGGGGGCACTGCTGGGCATAAAACTGTGAGGGGGCACAGCCGGGCATATTACTGTGAGGGGGCACAGCTGGGCATATTACTGTGAGGGGGCACAGCTGGGCATATTACTGTGAGGGGGCACAGCTGGGCATATTACTGTGAGGGGGCACAGCTGGGCATACTACTGTGAGGGGGCACAGCTGGACATACTACTGTGAGGGGGCACATATCTGGGCATACTACTGTGAGGGGGCACATATCTGGACATACGACTGTGAGGGGGCACATATCTAGGCATCGCTACTGTAAGGGGGCAGAAATCTGGGCATCGCTAATGTGAGGGGAACATATCTGGGCATAACTACTGTGAAGGAGGCATAATGCTGGCATAACTACTGTGTGGTGGCATAAAGGGGAAATAATTACTATGTGGGGGCATTTAGGGGACTGGATGGGATTAGGTGTTTACTCATGTTTTGGGGCGGTGTTAGAGGCGTGGCCTAGAGCAGAAAAAAATATGCACCCCACATACTGTCCTTCTTCCTTTTTTTCAAAAGTTGGGAGGTATGCTGTTGACTGCTAGTCTCTCTTTGACAATGATGTTGACCCAGACAGTAAGTACTACCTCCCTTGCCTCTCACTATAAATGATGTAGGGTCATATAGTGCTGCTTTCTTGTCTTTCTCTGTAAAGGATGTAGACAGATAGTACTGCCTCCTCATGTTCCATGAAGATTCATGCAGGCACAGATAATTCTGCCTCACCACCTTTCTGTGTAAATTATGTAGGTACAGGTAATACAGTCTCTCTGTACTGCAGTATAATTGATATAGGATTAGATAGCACTGTCTCCATGTCTTTCTCTCCCTGAAAATGATATACAGAGACAGAACTGCCTCCCTGTCTCTACCTGTAAATGATGTTGGTACAGATAGTACGGTCTCCCTGCCTCTACCTGTAAATGATGTGGGTACAGATAGTACTGCCTCCCTGTCTCTATCTGTAAATGATGTTGGTACAGATAGTACGGTCTCCCTGTCTCTACCTGTAAATGATGTTGGTACAGATAGTACGGTCTCCCTGCCTCTACCTGTAAATGATGTAGGTACAGATACTGTAGTACTGCCTCCCTGTCTCTATCTGTAAATGATGTACAGTAGGCACAGATAGTACAGTCTCCCAGTCTCTACCTGTAAATCATGTAGGTACAGATGGTACTGCCTGCCTGTCTCTACCTGTAAATAATGTAGACACAGATAGTACTGCCTCCCTTTAAATAACATAGGTACAATCTTTATAAATGATCTAGACTCCGATAGTACTACCTCCTCTCCCTATAAATACTGTCTTCTTGTATCGCCTTCATTCTATCTTTCCCTGTAAATAATGTAGGTTCAGGCAGTACTGCCTCCCTGTAAATTATTTAAGCACAGCTAGCACTGTATCCCTGTAGATAATTTAGGTTCAGAAAGTCTGACCCTTTTTGGGAATCATGGTCATTCAGACAGCACTAATTAATAAAACAGCTTCCTGACAGTGAGAATAAAACATGGCTGCTCAGAACTGAAAAGTCAGTCTAGTTCTTCTTATTTACAGTACAACATGTAACTGAATTGGCAGCATTACAGATGGAGTTTTCCTTTAAGAAGCCCAGGTGCAGGTCTGGCACCTATGTCTTGAGTAATACTAATAATAACATTAGGTGTTAAGTCGACAGTGAAACTATTTTTAATAATCAGATGCCAGCATAGCTCACGCGGACTGAATTGATGTATCATGCATTCTTAATTGCAGTCTCACTTTTCAGATTTTAATCATATGTTTAATATCATTACAATTACAGGGTTTGAAAGAAAAAAAAATATATTCTTCTGTCACTCCAGCTGTAGGTAGTCACAACATCAATTTGCTTGAAATGTGTGTTGCCATGACGATGATCTCAGATTTAAAGTCCCGAGTACTTCACCATATACACAATTAAAATTATTGAACACAGGGATTTTTAATATCTTACTTTACTATTCCATCCTTAAAGGGAGTTTGTCAGTACTGCTGACGATGCTAAACCACCGACAGTACTAGGCAGTACTAGTGTAGTTTTCCTCATCAGGAGTAGTGTGAATATGAAGTTTTATTCCATCAAATACTTCTCTCTCAAATGCCCAGGGAGGTGCTTTACTGTGACATACTCTCAGCATTGAGCTGCTTCACAGCCCCTCCTCTTTCCTTTGAGTGGTGGCAGATGCTACCTGGTTGGATGCTACAACTGTCAGTCAGAGCCGAGGGGAGTGACTGTGAAGAAGCTCAATGTAGAGAGCACTTCACAGTAAAGCACCTCCCTGGGCATTTGAGAGAGAAGTATTTGATAGAATAAAACTTCATATTAACACTACTTCTGATGAGGAAAGCGCCACAAAAATATGAGTGCTCTACATTGGGCACTTGAAAGGGCAGAATTTTGTAGAATAAAACGTCATATTCTTACTACCTCTGATGAGAAAAACTCTGCAAAAGGTATCTTTGTACTGCTCTCTCCAGCTCTTAACTAATGTTTTCAACATGGTCAAAACTGCTGACTGACTACCTTTAAATGTTCTCAGTCGTAAATTATACAATTACCTGGCCTGTATTCAGTGGGTGAGATAATGGCTCAACAGGCAGAAAGGCTAATAGGATATACAGTATTTCATGGAAGACATAAATATGCAACGTAAACTCATATAATGTAATGAGAATATGCCATGGAAATAAGAAAGCAAATCACAGTAATGATACTGAGGTCATCCTTGGGAACATTAATAAAGTAATTTTCACTACAGAGCTGTGCTTTCCAACCTGTAGCTTTCTGGCTGTTTGGGAAAACTACAACTCTCAACAGAGCCAATGGGCCACCAGTTGGAATCTGTTAAATGAAATGAGTCACCAATTTTTTTCTCTGCCAGCTAAAACCAGATAGCAATAAATATCCTTTTTTAAAATCTGATTTTATTCTCTGATTGCAGATTTCTTTATTCTACTTCCTGAACATGATTATGGGGGCGGCCATCTTGCCTGAGCTGTTCTTAACTGCATTTAGAAAGCATTAAGAAAATTGCTTTACGACAGCCATGTGGTCCATAGACACAATGGTCAGGAGGGGACCTCATTGACTCCTATGGGAGAGTTTTCTAGACATTCTCTGTGACCTGTGCAGAGGTCATTGTACAAGGAAAGAATAGATACGATGTGACAATCACCTATTGTGAATGGTGGATCCTCCTATCTGTCATTCCAATGCTGCCTGTAATGATATAACATGTTATCACCTCTGTGTATAGATAAGCAGGTAACTGCAATAAAGTGATCTGTACAGACCAAGAAGTGGCACCTACTATTAGATTTAGTGGCCAGTACAAAAACTGCAGGATTTTATGGGTTTTGTTTAAATTTTGTGACATATTAAAAATAACACCACCAGAAATTGTTAAAAAATATGTTAAATATAAAAACATGATTTAAACAATAGGTCATTTTCTGATGACACATTTACTTTAACCCGTAGGATAACAGCACCGTACATGTACGGATTTTCAGGAAGCGACTTAAGTCCCAGCAGGAGCTGTGCCCACTCATTTAGCAGCAGGGGCCCCACTGTGAAGACACCGATGCTGGCGTATTAAGACCTTGTATGCCACGGTCAAAGCTGACCGTGGCATGCACAGAGTTTGTGGAGGATATGGGCACCCTACCCCACTCCATCGGCTACCCGCTCTGCAGTGACAGGAACGTGATGGCTGTAACAGCAGCCCCATGCCTTACACAGGCCTTACACAGGCATCAGGGCTTGCCTCCTACGGGAGCTTACGAGATCCATCCCCCAGGCTGGGTCTCATAGGCAGGCTATCAGTGTAATTAATACACAATGTATTGTAATGCATTGTAGAGGGGTAGGACCCCCAAAAGTTTAGGTCCTACAGTGGGACAAAAATAAAAAGTTAAAAAAAATGCCCCTTTCCCATAACAGACATATAACATTTAAAAAAATAGAAAAATAAAATGAAAAAAAAAAAGAAGAAAACCAAACATATTGGATATAGCTGCATCCGTAACGACTGGCTCTGTAAAAATATCACATAATCAACCCTGTCAAGTGAACGCCGTAAAAAAAAAAAAAAAAAGAGAAAAATGTGCCAAAACATTTTTGGGTCACCCTGCCTCACAAAAAGTGTAGTACCAAGAGATCAAAAAGTCATCAAAAAAGAGCCCTTACATAAGACAATTGCCCGAAAAAAAAATGTAAAAATAGCTTTTGGAAAACAAGATTTTTTTTAATTTTCAAAAATGCTTTTACTGTGTAAAAAATTAAAAGTAGTGATATTTGGTATGGTCACATCTGTAATGACCTGCTCTATAAAAAAAACATCAACACATCTATCCCGTAAAAAAAAAAAAAAAACTGTGCCAGAACACCAATTTTTTGGTTACCTTGCCTCACAAAAAGCGTAATATTGAGAGATTAAAAATCATATGTACCCCAAAATAATACCAATAAAACTGTCACCTTATCCTGTAGTTTCCAAAAAGGGGTCACTTTTTGGGAGTTTCAACTGTAATGCATCAGGGGGTCTTTAAAGGAGACTTGGCAACTAAAAATTATCCCAGTGAAATCTGCCCTCCAAAAACCACACGGCGCTCCTTTTACTTCTGAGCCCTGCTGTGCGCCCATACAGCAGTTTATGACAACACATGGGGTGTTTCTGTAAACTGCAGAATCTGGGTAATAATATTTGTTTGGCTGTTAAGCATTGCTGTGTTAGAGGAAAAATGTATTAAAATGGAAAATCTGAAGAAGAAAAAAAGTGAAATTTAGAAATTTCACCTACATTTTCCTTTAATTCTCGTGGAACACCTAAAGGGTTAACGATGTTTGTAAAATCAGTTTTGAATAACTGTAGTTTCTAAAATGGGTTCATTTATGGGTGGTTTCTACTATATATGCCCCACAAAGTGACTTCATAACTGAACGGATACTTAAAAAAGTGGGTTCTAAAAATGTTCTTAAAAATTTTAAGAATTGCTTCTAAAATTCTAAACCTTCTAAAGTCCCAAAAAAATTTAATATAATTTACAAAATAATTCCAACATAAAGTAGACATATGGGAAATGTAAAGTAATACCTATTTATAAGGTATTACTATCTGCCTTAAAAGCAGAGAAATTAAAATTTTAAAACTGCTAACCTTTCAAAATTTTCAGTAAATTTTGGATTTTTTTTATAAATAAAGGTAAAACATATTGACTCAAATGTATCACTAACAGGAAGTAAAATGTGTCACGAGAAAACCATCTCAGAATGACTTGGATAAGTAAAAGCATTCCACATAAAATGACAAGTCAGATTTGCAAAAAAACAAGAAACAGGGCAAGAAACTGTTGAGGCTGGGAGTGTCCTCATGGGTGGTCCTTAGGCTCCTCCTCTCTACAGACACAACAATGAAAGGGAAAATATGTGCACTCGGTGGTGCACAAGAGCCAGATTCTCCTGTCTTGGGATGAGATGATGGTTGATGTAGGGGGAAGAACTAGAACCACAGAAGCAATCATAATGTGACTAACACTTGTCCATGAATGAAAGTCCCAGAAATAAGGACTGAGATGTTGAATTACGGTTAGAACTAGCCCTCTTCTAACTAAATGTAGACATATGCTTTAAAGGGAAGCCTGGTGTTGTTAAGAAGAGTGATGAAGAAAATGATGAATGATGATGGCAGCAATGCTCAATCCTTTTCCAAAAATGAAGCTTTATTCCGATTATCAGGCCCAGATACTGCAAGGTTTTAGCTCTTATAATGAATGAACCTGCTTATACGCAGAATGATGTCACCTCAGTTCATTCATCTCAGTTCATTTCCTTTAGTCCATTCACCCCTAACCTTACTTCAGTCTTCCTTCTTATACAATTTTACCCATTGACTTGTTGAGAACATCTAATTGGCTAGTACAAAATTTCGTATATAATACATACAGTATGTAAAAATATATAATATACCAAAAATATATATAATATACCAAAACGTTTTTTTTAGACAACTTTTGCACCATCATTTTGCCTAGTCCTATTTTGCGCCTTGATTTGTTGCAGTTTTTGGTGCATCTTTTGGACAAAAACTATACCAGCTCCAAGGTGGTGTAAAAAGTGGTATAACGATAGTATAAAACACTACTGTGCCGCATCTTCCCTGCACCATTTTTTAAAACAACATCACGGATTTGGACACAGAAAGCAATCCTAATCGTAAATCTGGTACAAACTGAAAATAGTGCAGGCACAATATTTTGGTCTAAAATAGACCCATCTTAACCCCTTCCCGACCACCGATATACAGTACAGACCAAAAGTTTGGACACACCTTCTCATTCAAAAAGTTTTCTTTATTTTCATGACTATGAAAATTGTAGATTCACACTGAAGGCATCAAAACTATGAATTAACACATGTGGAATTAAATACATAACAAACAAGTGTGAAACAACTGAAAATATGTCATATTCTAGATTCTTCAAAGTAGCCACCTTTTGCTTTGATTATTGCTTTGCACACTCTTGGCATTCTCTTGATGAGCTTCAAGAGACAGTCACCTGAAATGGTTTTCACTTCACAGGTGTGCCCTGTCAGGTTTAATAAGTGGGATTTCTTGCCTTATAAATGGGGTTGGGACCATCAGTTGCGTTGTGGAGAAGTCAGGTGGATACACAGCTGATAGTCCTACTGAATAGACTGTTAGAATTTGTATTATGGAAAGAAAAAAGCAGCCAAGTAAAGAAAAACGAGTGGCCATCATTACTTTAAGAAATGAAGGTCAGTCAGTCTGAAAAATTGGGAAAACTTTGAAAGTGTCCCCAAGTGCAGTCACAAAAACCATCAAGCGCTACAAAGAAACTGGCTCACATGCGGACCGCCCCAGGAAAGGAAGACCAAGAGTCACCTCTGCTGCGGAGGATAAGTTCATCCGAGTTACCAGCCTCAGAAATCGCAGGTTAACAGCAGCTCATATTAGAGACCAGGTCAATGCCACACAGAGTTCTAGCAGCAGACGCATCTCTAGAACAACTGTTAAGAGGAGACTGTGTGAATCAGGCCTTCATGGTAGAATATCTGCTAGGAAACCACTGCTAAGGACAGGCAACAAGCAGAAGAGACTTGTTTGGGCTAAAGAACACAAGGAATGGACATTTGACCAGTGGAAATCTGTGCTTTGGTCTGATGAGTCCAAATTTGAGATCTTTGGTTCCAACCACTGTGTTATTGTGCGGATGGACTCTACATGCCTGGTTCCCACCGTGAAGCATGGAGGAGGAGGTGTGATGGTTTTGGGGGTGCTTTGCTAGTGACACTGTTGGAGATTTATTCAAAATTGAAGGCATACTGAACCAGCATGGCTACCACAGCATCTTGCAGCGGCATGCTATTCCATCCGGTTTGCATTTAGTTGGACCATCATTTATTTTTCAACAGGACAATGACCCCAAACACACCTCCAGGCTGTGTAAGGGCTATTTGACCATGAAGGAGAGTGATGGGGTGTTGCGCCAGATGACCTGGCCTCCACAGTCACCGGACCTGAACCCAATCGAGATGGTTTGGGGTGAGCTGAACCGCAGAGTGAAGGCAAAAGGGCCAACAAGTGCTAAGCATCTCTGGGAACTCCTTCAAGACTGTTGGAAGACCATTTCAGGTGACTACCTCTTGAAGCTCATCAAGAGAGTGTGCAAAGCCGTAATCAAAGCAAAAGGTGGCTACTTTGAAGACCCTAGAATACGACATATTTTCAGTTGTTTCACACTTTTCTGTTATGTTGATAATTCCACATGTGTTAATTCATAGTTTTGATGCCTTCAGTGTGAATCTACAATTTTCATAGTCATGAAAATAAAGAAAACTCTTTGAATGAGAAGGTGTGTCCAAACTTTTGGTCTGTACTGTATATGTACAGCAATAGGCAGGTTTTAAAGATGCCGCCCACTTATGAGTGCCTGCTGTTTTAAACAGAAGACATCTGGGGCTAATGTCTACGATCGACAATAATGTTGATTGCACACATTTAACCTTTCAGATGGCATGGTCAAATCGTGGGAGCTCCTGGGTGTGCAATGGTTCCCCCTAGTGGTGATCAGGGTTGCTGGATAGTGCGTACGGCAGCCTCGGTCCTCCTAAATGATCTGAGGCTGCCGCAGATAGGTTCCTATGGAGACACTGCCTATGTGTCAGCATATCCATAATACAGAAAGCACTACAGACCCAAAGTAAAACAGTCATATCTGTAACCAGAAATTCACAATCTATGGTCTTTACAGCAGCCAAGTAAAAAGCTCTGTGTCCATATATAGAATGAAGCAGCTCTTTCACTCTATCTCAGCTGGAAGTCCCAGCATGATCTCAATCACACATTTGCAGGTAAATCAGCTGCATTTATCAAATTCCTGATCTTGTGATGAGTGCATGGCTTTGAAAGTTTTTTGGGCTTAATATTTGTAAAAATTTTACCTTACAGCTAATCATAAATGGGCGTCTCAACTGCAGTGCATGTACAGTAAATAACACACGTAGAGGCAGGCGTAAGACAGTTCTTGACAACAGTGAGGACCGGCTATCTTACAAGTATACACACAATCACCATTCTACTTGCACCTTCAGGATCACTAAGGATAAGTGGCACTTACTGTGCTCATGAAGCAATGAGAGCAAAGAAATTAATTTGACGATACACATACTGCTTAAAGATTCAGACGGCATAGCTCCTCATAGAACACCAAGTCATTTTTGGTGTTTTCTGCTGTCACATTTATGAGAGATGTCTTAATAGAGTCGCCACCAAACTGTGACTCTACCGGCTATAAAGATCTTTTATGTGAGGTGTTTTGCTATCAAGGTCACATTCAGCTTTGTGGCCGTTAATAATGTCCAGATGTGGACGACGTGATCTTGCCTGGCTTCACGTGTTAACGGAGCAAAATTTACATTACAGTAATACAACAATTACAGTAAACCGGCTATCCTGGTGTGCCTGGTGTCAAGATACTGCTGGCTACATCTGTATAAAAGAAATGATTGTATTTCCAGTTACCAGACTTAACTACTAGGCTACGTCTACATGGCTCTTTTGGCAAGGACAGCGGTCACACGACCAAAGATGGCAGTGTAGTGGGGCTGCCATAGGAATGGGTCACAGAGCAACTCGCACATTTGCTGTGATCGCGACACATGAATTGTAAAAATTCCAACAATGCTGGATTTATTGCAATTTGCGTGTTACAGCAAATGTGCAAGTCAAAGTGCGACCCGTTCATTTCTATGCTGCGAACTTTGGTAGCGCCAAAATCACTGTGTAGATGTACCCTTAAGAGTCCGTGATTCTAATGATGGGAGTGATCACCCAGATCATGTTGGTCAAATTGAAAGATCTCAGAAACAAACAAAAAAAAAGTGTTGAACAATAGGAGTGGAGTATCATGTGGAGCAGGGTATGATATGCAGAGGTGGGGATCCTTAGTGGCTCTAAAGGGTCAGCACTAGCAGAATTGGACAGTGGAAACCAAGAGAACCTCGGCATTCACTGCTTGTTCAGTGTCTGCACAATGTTTGCACTGATGATCTGAATTTTCTGAAGTAACATATTTAGACCAGGCCCTGTATAGTATAATGACGTAGGAAAGAAACTGCACTAGCATTAGCTCAGCTAATCTGATAAGGCATTGTGAGTTGACTTCAAATGACAACTAGAGGAATAGTGAGTGCAGCTCTGGAGTATAATACAGTCTGTAACTCAGGATCCGTACAGGATATCTAATGTAATATACAGTGGATATAAAAAGTCTACACACCCCTGTTAAAATGTCAGGTTTCTGTGATGTAAAAAAATGAGACAAAGATAAATCATTTCAGAACTTTTTCCCCCTTTAATGTGACCTATAAACTGTACAACTCAATTGAAAACCAAACTGAAATCTTTTAGGTAGAGGGAAGAAAAAATATAAAAATAAAATAATATGGTTGCATAAGTGTGCACACCCTTAAAGCAATACTTTGTTGACGCACCTTTTGATTTTATTACAGCACTCAGTCTTTTTGGGTATGAGTCTATCAGCATGGCACATTTTGACTTGGCAAGATTTGCCCACTCTTCTTTGCAATAACACTCCAAATCTGTCAGATTGCGAGGGCATCTCCTGTGCACAGCCCTCTTCAGATCACCCCACAGATTTTCAATCGGATTCAGGTCTGGGCTCTGGCTGGGCCATTCCAAAACTTTAATCTTCTTCTGGTGAAGCCATTCCTTGGTTGATTTGGATGTATGCTTTGGGTCGTTGTCATTCTGAAAGATGAAGGTCCTTCTTCATGTTCAGCTTTCTAGCAGAAGCCTGAAGGTTTTGTGCCAATATTGACTGGTGTTTGGAACTGTTCATAATTCCCTCTAGCTTAACTAAGGCCCCAGTTCCACCTGAAGAAAAACATCCCGTTGGAATGATGCTGCCACCACCATGCTTCACTGTGGGTATGGTGTTCTTTTGGTGATGTGCAGTGTTGTTTTTGCGCCAAACATATCTTTTGGAATTATGGCCAAAAAGTTCAACCTTGGTTTCTTTCATCAGACCATAACACCTTTTCCCACATGCTTTTGGGAGACTTCAGATGTGTTTTTGCAAAATGTAGCCTGGCTTGGATGTTTTTCTTCGTAAGAAAAGGCTTTCATCTTGCCACTCTACCCCATAGCCCAGACATATGAAGAATACGGGAGATTGTTGTCACATGTACCACACAGCCAGTACTTGCCAGATATTCCTGCAGCTCCTTAAATGTTGATGTAGGCCTCTTGGTAGCCTCCCAGACCAGTTTTCTTCTCGTCTTTTCAGCAATTTTGGAGGGACGTCCAGTTCTTGGTAATGTCACTGTTGTGCCATATTTTCTCCACTTGATGATGACTTCACTGTGTTCCATGGTACATCTAATGCCTTGGAAATTCTTTTGTATCCTTCTCCTGACTGATACCTTTTAACAATGAGATCCCTCTGATGCTTTGGAAGCTCTCTGTGGACCATGGCTTTTGCTATGGGATGCGACTAAGAAAATTTCAGGAAAGACCAACTAGAGCAGCTGAACTTTATTTGGGGTTAATCAGAGGCATTTAAATGATGGCAGGTGTATGCTGACTCCTATTTAACATGATTTTGAATGTCATTGCTTAATTTTGAACACAGCTACATCCCCAGTTATAAGAGGGTGTGCACACTTATGCAACCACATTATTTTAGTGGTTTTTTTTTTGTTTTCTGCCCTCCACCAGTTCTGAAATGATTTATCTTTGTCTCATTTTTTTACATCACAGAAACCTGCCATTTTAACAGGTGTGTAGACTTTTTATATCCACTGTATGTACACAGTGACTCCACCAGCAGTATAGTGAGTGCAGCTCTGGAGTATAATACAAGATGTAACTTAGGATCAGTGTAGGATAAGTAACGTAATATATCTACACTGACTGAAAGGGGTTGTCCGACTTTCATGCTCCAATGCTCTCCCTTGCCCTGTATCGCCCTGCCCTGTACCTTGCCCTGTATTGCGCAGGGCAACAGCTTTTTTTGTTTATAATAAGATACTGCTGGGCTATTCCCGGTGACATCACCGGCTCTGAGTGGCGGGCTTTAGCGCTTAAGCCCGCCCATCAGAGCCAGTGACGCCACCGGGCTCACTGCTGGGCGGAAGCCTCCGCCTACCAGTCCTTATGGAGAGCCCGGTACGTCACCAAAACTTCATAAAACTCCTTTGAACTGCGCGATTCAGCACAGGGCAAAGGAGAATATCGGAGCATGAAATGCTCTCATGCTCATATCAGGAGGCTGCCTGGGTAAAATGGTGAGGACAAAGGGTAAAGGATAAAGGAGATAAACAAATTGAGATAAGTACGAGGAAGAGGAAAGACAAGGGGTTACGTATACCCTTTGTCTGTAGATTTGGAGATTTAAGCCCCAAAATAGCACAACTTTTGAGACAGGATCGGTCGATGTATGAGAAGGGTTATCCGGATGTGATTGAGTTCAAGCAGAATCCATTGATGTCATATAGACTGAATAGGAATCTGAAGGATAGATTAATCAAATCTGATATTGGATGATGAAAAAAGATGGTCAGACATGTTTCATGAAACCAAAAAAGGAAATTTTCCATGTTTGGGATGTTGTACCTGTGGAAATACGTATGTTAAAAGGTGATGCGTTTACCCATCCTTACAGTGGAGAGGTCTACAGGATAGAAGAGAGATACACATGTAGATCGGATTAGGTGGTGTACACAATGCAGTGCCCCGGAAGCAACATTTATGTGGGAGAAACGACTATGGAGATCAGAGAGAGGATTAATAAACAGAAAAGTACAACCAGGAAAGAGGTTATGGAGTTACCAATTAAAAGAAAAGGGACAATCTGTTAACCAATTGAGATTTAGGGTTATTGGCTCATAGAGACGGTGACAGGGAAGGAGTCAAAATGGATTCATACACTGCAAGCATTACAGCCAAGAGGGCTAAACATAATGTAAGTCATCTTTAAGAGCTAAGGGATCCCTTTTTTCCTTTGATATGTGTCTTTATGGGGGGATTACTTTTAGGATGTTAATCACTTTTAGGTGATATGTGGAAAAGCACTGTGGCTATATAATGACAACGTTTCTTCTTTGTGTTCCCTCTCTGGTTAAGGTGACCTGCAGATTGGACGTATGTCTCTACAGTGGAAAGAATTGTTATATAGGGACAGGATATACGGGTGGTATGATAAAAGATATGATGTCTCCCAAAGGAGTGAATGTGGAACCGGAGCACACCGATGCAACCCTACCGATGGTGGGTGTCTTTCTGTAGTACCGCAATATGAGTGGTGGGTATTGTAAAAATATGAAGCCAGTATACACTGGAGGAGAGTGAGAATAGACAAACTAGTGTATATATAAAGTTGTGTGAAAAGCACACAACGTGACATGCGCACGTTGTGTGGCCATCTGGCAGCTCACAGGCTCATAAATATTCCGGAGGGAACATGTAAGAAGCTGTTTTATCTATGGAGGAATTTGTAATCCACATTATGCAGTAGCCTATGATTGTTTTTTTAGATGAAACAGAATAGGGAGTGCAGCTCTGGAGTATAATATATTGTGTAACTCAAGATCAGTACAGGATAAATAATGTATGTACACAGTGACTCCTCCAGCAGAATAGTGAGTGCAGCTCTGGAGTATAATACAGGATGTAACTTAGGATCAGTACAGGATAAGTAATATATGTACATAGTGTCTCCGCCAGCATACTGGATGATACTGGATGTAACTCCCAATCAGTACAAGGTAATGTACACAGCAACTCAACATTTTATACTGATTATATACAAATTTATCATAACTTTATTTACTATGAAAAATAGCAATGAAATAATGACAACCGGATCCACACAAGATCGGAAACTGCAGAAGAGACGTGTCTCCTACCTGTGGTTCATTATCCGGTGTATCATCATCCACTCCGGCTTTATGCCATATCGATAATACTTCTCTTCCATTTTTGCATATTCAGGGTCTTTCGTTTTCCGTTTCTCACTCTTGCCTTCCTCATCCCCTGATCCATAATCAAACGCAGGTGGATCATCCATGTCGTTCTTTCTTTGGTAATTCCGGAACATCACTGTGTGGTAAAGCTCGAGCTGACAGACAGACAGACAGACAAGGTCATTTAATCTCCAGATTTTACTGTGTACAATCAACTTTTCTTACCTAACAGAGTTTTCCACTATAATGTTGTGCTATGTACTTCTGGCGCGGACTTCCAGCAACAAAGCTACACAGAACAGCTGATCAAAAGGGATGCAGAGTGTCAGACCCCGCCGATCAGCTACTGATGGCCTATCCTGAGGATCTGAACCCGGACATATCCCCATTTTCACCCCCTGACAAGAGCATCGGAGCAATTCATGCTCCCATGTTCTCCTTTGCCCTGCGCTGAATCGCGCAGGGCAAAGGCATTTTCAGAAGATCCAGTGACGTACCGGGCTCTCCTGAGGGCTGCCAGGCAGAGGCTTCCGCCCAGCAGAGAGCCGGTGACGTCACCGTCACTGATGGACGGACTTTAGCGTTGCCCTAGACTGTAAAACGGCTAGGGCAGCGCTAAAGCCGGCCCATCAGAGCCGATGATGTCACCAAACACACTGCCGGGTGAAAGAATCCATCATAATAAAAATATGCAACATGTTGCCCCATGCAGGGGTCTTTCTTAAGCGAGAAGTGATTCAATGGACAGAAGGTGGTGGTGTAAAGGTTCTGCATTTTTCTAATACACCTAGTCTTTCAGTTACTCACCATCTTCAGGAACACTGCTTGTTGTCCGTGAACAGGAACATTCTTTTTTACATGTGAGGGAACCCATAAAGATCTTACTCCTCACAGCTAAGGGTTCATTCACACAACTGTAAGGGTTTTGCGGTCCGCAAAACACGGGCACCAGCCGTGTGCTTTCCACATTTTGCGGAATGCACAAGGCCAGCCTTATGATAGAAATGCCTATTCTTACCCACGATTTTTTGGGGGGCTGCAGAACAGAACTACGGAGGTGGACAGCACACGGTTGAAATGAATGGTTCCGCACGCCATCCGCAAAATTGTGGAACAAATGCAGACCCAGAAATATGGTCGCGTGAATGAAACCTTAGGCCCCTTGCAGAGGAATGTCGCGGATTAGGTCCGAATGCGTTGCGCGATTCTGCAAGCAAGTTCAGTGAGTTAGATTGCATTCCGTTGTTCAGTTTTTTTATCACGCGCATGCAAAACACATTAAAACACATAAATGTTTACTAACGACATGTCTTAGCAACCATCCGTGAAAATCGCATCCGCACTTGCTTGCGGATGCAATGCGTTTTTGACACAGCCCTATTCACTTCTATGGGGTCTGCGTTGCGTGAAAAAACGCAGAATATAGAACATGCTGCGATTTTCACTCAACGCAGAAGTGATGCATGAAAAACATCGCTCATGTGCACAGACCCATTGAAATGAATGGGTGCGGATTCAGTGCGGGTGCAATGCGTTCGCATCACCCATTGCACCGGCGTGGAATACTTGCTCATGTGAAAGCGGCCTAACAGTCTGAAACCTCTGTCTCCAGTGGTTGCATATTGATAGGCCATCAATCTGAAAATTCTGGGGAAACCCTTTAAGATTCTGAATCAAAACAAGAATGTTTTAATTCACTGACATGCAGCATCTCATTCTGATATCCTGGACGGCCATATATAATGCACTTCTCAGGTTAAACTGACAGGCTTTAATACAATGGAAATTAATATATTAGTGGGGGGTTTTTTGCATTATTTTAAAATTATTTTCTCACCTGTAACTCCTTCACCCATGAGCAGTGCCAATAGGAGAGTCCTGCCCACTTGACAAAAAATTCACGTTCCGGAATGCCTTCCATGGGCTTTGGAGGTGGCATCAGTGGATCGATCTCATCTGGAGGTCCTGATATGCATGTAGGGGGTTCTCTCCATACCCAATGAAGAATCCTTTGAACTTTGCCTTTTAAAGGCGGACACTATGAATAATGAAATATTAATCTATGTATCAGAGGTGGGCGGACACTATGAATAATGAAATATTAATCTATGTATCAGGGGTGTAATAGAAAAAAATAGACCACTCCTCGTGATACCGATTTTTCGCACCATAACCTAACTCATCCTATCCCTATTAAAACAGACCAATGCTGTTCTGTTCCTTGGTCATCACAAACTTTGCAGCCTCCTCTAGGGGGAGCTCAAGAGCATACTGTCTATTTACTAAGCTAATTAAGCTCCCTCTAGTGGTGGCTGAAGGCAGCCAGAATGTTATTATTTACCTCCATATAGGTGTTTTGGAGCTGTGAATTAGAAAATGAGAGCTCAGATCCCAATAAAGTTATACTGAAAAATGATTCACCAAGTAAAGTCACATTGTCCTCATACATCAATGTCAGCACCCTCAGTGATCAGCTATTTGCAGGACCTGTGTGTGCTGTAACCAGGCACAGCTGTGTATATTGTGTAGTGGCCATGTCTGGTTAGTGCAGGCCAGTCCCACATAACTGAATGGGTGTAGAGCAGCTATAGGCATGGCTAATTATATCCTCTAAGTCAAGATGTCATTTTCAAGGTAAGGTACGATTTTGTTTGACATTTATTGTAGCTATTATAGATTTCTCTTGTGGTTATCCTATCATAGTAATGTACACAGCTTGGCAATCGTGTGTTTTTCGCTCCTCAGTACCCTGTAGGGTCTATGTGCTAATATCCCTGCTAATAATGTATAATCTGCATTAAGCAGTCATATCTGGGGAATAAGAGGGTCTTTATCAGTTTCACAATTAATCAATGCCTCTTTCATATTTTCTGGTAATCTTCTCTTTAGAAAATAATCTTCAGATGCCTTCAACAAAGTGGGAACAGAACATCACCAAATGTTAAAGGGGTTGGCCACTTTCTGGCTACTGTTGACCAATGTGTTTGTAAGATGACTATACGGCACTTACTAATATAGTCTTGGTTGATATTCTGCACCCTGTTCTACATTTCCTAAGGTAGTCTCCTTTGTTGGTAAAGTCTTTTGTGCAGTCCACACAGAGATTCTGTTCCTAAAATGGCTGCTGATGGAGGGTCATGTGACCAGGCAAATCCATTAGTCTCCTCCATTTCTCTCCACTCTGCACCTGCAATAAACATTCAACATTGCAAGAGTAGATGGCAGATGTGGTGTATTTGAATGGAGAATGCTCAGTAACTTTGGAGTTATTTCTGCCTGGTCACATGTCCCTCCATTAGTGGCCATCTTATGGACAGGTCTTCTGTGTGGACAGCGCAGAGGATTTGTGCAACAAGGGGACATGACTTAATTTTCTGTGCCATTTGATATATTTTATTAACACAGGTTATATTAGTAAGTGTCATATAGTGTCATTTTCTGAAGGCTTGGATAAAAATCCACAAATTCTGTAGTGTACGAGCTTTACACAAGAGTAGAATTGTATTGTGAACACCATTATGAATAATTCAAGGCGGCAGCAATGACTTATAAGACAGATATTGATCCACGTCTACAGAGGGGACTCTAGAATATTACCCGACTAAAGGAGCTAACAACATAAGCTTAAAGGGAACCTGTCACCAGGATTTTGTGTATAGAGCTGAGGACATGGGTTGCTAGATGGCCGCTAGCACATCCACAATACCCAGTCCCCATAGCTCTGTGTGCTTTTATTGTGTAAAAAAAACAATTTCATACATATGCAAATGAACCTGAGATGAGTCCTGTACCTGACTCATGCAAATTAACCTGAGATGAGTCCTGTACGTGAGATGAGTCAGGTACAGGACTCATCTCAGGTTAATCTGCATATGTATCAAATCGGGTTTTTTACACAATAAAAGCACACAGAGCTATGGGGACTGGGTATTGCGGATGTGCTAGCAGCCATCTAGCAGCCCATGTCCTCAGCTCTATACACAAAATCCCAGTGACAGGTTCCCTTTAAGATAGAGCTGGGGGGGGGGAGTGCGTTCCGGCATGACGTGGGTTGTGTAACACGTCAAACCGCAGCTCCACCTCCCTTCCCTGTCCCGCGTTATGTGTGCTGGCCGGAGCTGATGCTGGAGCGCCTGGCGGGAAGCCCCACCTGGACCCCTGGCGTCCTCTGGGACCGGACAGATGCCCCTGCTTGGTTGCCGAATGATCTCTCTCATGAGGGTGTGCGACTCCTGTGACGACTGATACCTGAAGGGTAACGAGAGAGTCGGGGGATGCTGAAGTTTCGCTGGTCTACCGGGACGTGGAGGGACGCCTGGATGAAGATAACCTTCTTTCATATATTATGGGGCTTGACGGACGGCGTGGAAGAGGCGCTGGAATGTGTGTGTTTTTCTGAAATACACTCTCTGAGAAGTAAAGGAGTGGTGAGATACCGGGGTATTGGAGTGGGGGTTCTGCTTGCCATGTTGTTTGGCCGAAGTTTAGAAAATCTATTCAAGTACCCCATGAATCCACTAACCCCTCTCAACCATTTGATGGTGTTATTTACTATAACATTATTAACCACTTCGCATACTAATTGGACAGAGACATTTAAGGGGCACTCTGCAAAAGGACTGCTTATGTCCTATGGGAGATGAAGTCTGCACTCCAACAACCTTATTGTTCACACTTGGTTATATTGAAAAGGGCTGAATATTTGAACCCCTTTATTCTGTTGGGGTGGACCCCTTGAATAAAGATATTTTGTATTAACCCCCAATGTTTGGAAGTGAATCAACTAACCCTGGAATCCTGTAACCTCTGCAATTTTTATATTTGATAACCTGTATTGGAATGACTATTAATTATTTTACTTGCTAATAAAGGACTAATTTCAGCTGGAGTCCGCTAATGAATAGTTAACGAACTGTGCGTCCTACTTGTTGTGGATTTAAGGGTAATACTAACAAACTTTAATAACTAAGACAGACAACTGATTAAAGGGAACCTGTCATCACCTTTGTGCTGCCCATACTAACTGCATCATACAGTAGAGACAGGTGAGATGATTTCAGCGGTCTGTCATTTATCAGTTAAAAGTAAGTGGTTGCTGAGAACCAACATCACAATCATTGCAGACTGGGCCTGGAAAAGAGTCCCGGCCACCTGAGAAGAGTCCTGGTTATTCATGAGCTCCTGCTCTCCTGCCCACCTGCTGATGACCGATGTCTTCTACCTAGTTTTCTCCCTTTCTCTCTAGGAGAGAACTGCCAATCATCAGCAGATGGACAGGGAGAACAGGAGATTAGGAATAACCAGGACTCTTCTCAGGTAGATTTGACTCTTTTCTAGGTCTGGGCTGCAATGATTAAGATGCTGGTTCTCAGCAACCACTTACTTTTAGCTTATGAGTGACACACCGCTGACATCAGCATTTCTGTCACTAATTTATGCTGCCCTCAGTGAGGTCAACATAAAGTTGATGACAGGTTCCCTTTAACACTGGTTGCTATTTATTAATGAACTGACATTGAACGGAGTGGACGGTCTGTTTTATCAATTGAGGCTTATTGTCTAATAATGAATTCCCAAGGAATTGAGTGATCTGTTTGGGGACGGATCTTAGAGTAATCTTGATAGCCTTATTAAGTAAGATTTAAAACTCTTAAAATGGTTAAAAAAAAAGGATGATAAAGAGAATGTGGTAGAGCAGAGGCGGTCTGGAGTGTATGGCTCTCCTAGATATTTGGAAAAGATATGCCCAAAACTAAAGGAGATCGGTTAGGTTAATTAGATGGATGTCTCCAGGCTTCGTCTGCTCTAGTGAATAAGGGGCAGTCTAGATCCAAAACTCAAACAAAAAATCTGGGTGCGACTAGTGAGGAAACAGAGGAATTAGAGGCATCATTACCATGTCCTACAGATATGTTGGCTACGTCACACTCTCCCATTATCTGACATCATGTCGGCAGTGAATAAATCTAACCATGTGTTGGAGATAATAACGAAACAAATGGGGGAATTAAAATGTGAAGTACAGCTGATTATAGATGATTGCAGGAAAGTTAGTGAGAGAGTAAATGAGGCAGAACAAAGAATAAGTGAATTAGAAGATCAAGCTCTTGGAATCGTCAAAGATCTCAAGAGTTTGAAAGTGGAGAATGACCTTCTTAGCAAGAAAATGACAGATCTGGATAACAGGAATAGGAGGTCAAATATAAGATTGATCGGAATACCTGAAAAAATGGAAGGTGTAAATTGTACACAGTGTATTGAGAATTGGATTACTGAGGTGGTGGGAGGTGAAAATCTGTCCAACTTGTTTACAGTTGAACGAGCACATAGGTTTCTCATTGGTATTCCGCAAAATGTGGAACGCACATTGCTGCTGTCCGTGTTTTGCGGATCCGCAGATCCTTGGATCCGCAAAACACACACGGATGTGTGAATGGACCCTTAATCCTACATGGCTCAACTTAATGGGGCAAGAGGAGCAATTTGAAAGAGAGTTAATCTTTTTCTTTAAAACAAATAAGGATTCAGCTGGGGTTAATATGGTCGGGGATGCTGCCAAGGCTTATGTAAGAGGGCTGCTAAATAAAAGATTATTGAATTAAAAAGAAGAAAAAGGAACATGATTTAAAAATAGCAATGGTAAATAAGGAGGAAGAGATGGTTATTCAAAGAAAAAAAACTGAGGAAACAAGAGAGGCTTGGCCTTAGACATCTAATAATTACGACAATTATCTCAGTGAAAAAGCACAGAACATGGACTTGTTTGTTAGATCTAGAAGATATTGGGAAGGGGGTAGACCAGGTAAATGTCTTTCTAGGATAATTAATAAGATGGAAACAGTGGCAAATATTGCTGCAATTTGAGATAAGGGGGTATAATACATAATGATCCAGGAAAAAGATTTGGTGTGTTTAGGGAATATTACAAAGATTTATATTCTACACAGATTCAAATAGATTACGGCAGATTGATGGGCTCCCTGAGGGACATTAACATTCCAAACTTAGCGTTATCCAACAGGAAGACTTAGATCGACCCATTTTATTAAATAAGGTTTTATCAGCAATATCTGAATCTCCACTTGGAAAAGCGGCAGGTCCAGATGGACTACCTGTAGAATTATATAAGAGATATAGGGGGTTTTGGGCAAAGAGATTAATGGAGGGTTTTTTTCACACTCAAAACAAGTGTCTAGTTTACCTACTTCAATGAGGGAAGCAACGATCATCTTAATTCCTAAGAAGGGTAAGGATAGTTTAGATACGGGATCATATCGACCAATATCACTGATGAATAATGATTGTAAGATTCTGGCCAGGATTTTGGTGAAGCAACTGAAGGGGGTAATTGCAAACTTAGTGCATCCAGATCAAAATGGATTTATCCCAGGAAGATCTACATCTTTAAACCTTTTAAGAATCTTTGCCAACATCCAATGGGTGGGGAATGATACTGATCGTTGCTCTATTTTGTCAATAGATGCAACAAAAGCTTTTGACAGTGTGGAATGGGGTTTTATGTGGGAAATTTTGGGTCAACTTGGTATTGGTCCTGAATTTATAAAGTGGCTGAAGATAATTTATAGTGAACTGAAAGCACAAATATCTGTTAAATGGCCAGCTGTCTGAAAGCTTTAAAGCTTTGAAAGGGGTGTGAGACAGGGATGTCCTCTCTCCTCCTTACTCTGTGCCTTAGAGGGAGAGAGGACAAAATATAATTATATGCAGATGATTTTCTTTTTTTTCCTCGGTGATCCCAATAGGGACTTAAATTATGTTGTGGCAATGATGATTGATTTTGGTATGTATTCAGGTATAGTAATCAATTGGAGCAAATCAATCTTACTTCCCTTGAGTGATAAGGTTGAGGTAACAGATAAGAACTTTATATTGGGCCCTCATGAAAGCTTCAGATATTTGGGGTTAGATATAGCAAAGGACACTTTTAAATTCATAGATTCGAATCTTGTGCCGTTGTTTCGGAGGAGGGAAGGAGAGGGAGGTGGGAGGGGAGGTAGGGTTACCTTTGTTCTCAATATGAACACTGGGGGATACTACTTTTGTTGGGGATGCTAGATATTGGACATCAAAAGGTTTTTGGTATATTTCACAATATATGAGGGATGGAGTATTGAAGTCTAGGGCAGAGTTACTAGGGAATTTAGGAGATGATAGGCAAAGCTTTTTTTTAGATATAATAATTATCTGCAATTTTTAAAGGAGTTAAAAATAAGAAATCTTTGGTATTGTGTTCACATGAACTGTTGAATTTTTTTTGGGGTGGAGGGGTAATTATAGATTAGTTTCAACTTTATATAAAAAACTAAGAGTAGTTATAAATAAGGGGGAGAGATGTAATAGTAAGATTTCATGGGAAAAGGATATAGGTTCCTTAACTGAGGAACAATGGAGGAGCTTTTGGCAAGCGAGTAACTATTTGAGGAGTCCTTCGCAGAGAGTTACTCAATTTATGATTCTACATAAACTGCACTGTCGGCTCCAAAGATTTTCATATGTATGCCCAAGATGTGAAAACCGAAAAGCGGATATTAACCATATGTGGTGGCGGTGTCCTAAAATCCAACCTTTTTGGCAGGGCCTTATTGAACTGATTGGTGATATTTTTTGTCTCAAACTATCCTTGTCAATTTTTATTGACATACTTTATCAAAAGATAATGAGTATGCTGTACAAATCCCTTTTCTTGGCCCATTTATTAGTGGCCAGAAGATGGATGAGAACTGAGAGGCCACTATCAATAATTGGATAATTATGATGAACTTACATAGATCCATTAAGAAAGCAGGTTATATTAAATCAAATAAATGCATATTTATAGTAGACTATGGAGCAAATGGAAGATTATGGATAAGTTAAATGGCTAAAAAAAGGTTTTTTTCTCTTTCTCTTCCTTCTTGCTTTCTAGGGTGGGGGTAGGTTTAAAATGGGATTCAAGTATAAAATATTTATGTATGTTTTATAATCTGTGTTTGCATAAATATGGTTGGAATAAAGAAGATTTAAAAGGAAAAAAAAAAGATAGAGCTGGCAAATCATTTGGTATGGCAAATTGTGTGGTCTAAGTGTACAGGTGAATCTGAGGGTTGTGAACATGGCATACGGCCACTTACAGTGCAGCGCGGGCATAACCATTCCCCGTTTGGTATTTCAGGCAAAGGTGGGTTAAGACAGTGCAAATGGTAGGAGGAGGGGCAAGTGTCACAACACAGGAGCTCCCCTCCATCTTTACAGACACGACAAAACTCCATATGGTCATCTTCTTCATCCTCTTCCTCTCCAGCATCCTCTTCATCCTCCTCTTCTTCCTTTGGCTCCCATTGGATGCCTTCTTTCTCCTAGAACAATAGGGAGACAGTTCCTACCAGATTTACATACATACAGCATGTTCCAAGAACCACAACATCTACAACCTCTGCATACACAGAACTCACAAGGGACCTACCAAAAAAAGACTCAATGAATCCCTATCCTTCCAGAACGCCATCATTGATGTAAAAAACGAAAATAAGACATGATAAAATACATAACAATCACTTTCTAACAAAGCTAGAACCAGCCCTGTACCTCTGATGGATTCAAAGATACCCCCGGTTTATTTTAAACTGGCAGCTCAAGGGGCATGCCCTAGCTCAGGGGACATGTCCTTTCTGCTGCAACACGCTCTCTGTAACTGTCACAGCTTCTAACAGAAGATATGGCTGGCGATAGTCGAAGATTTAAACTGAACGCGTGTGACCACCTCAGTGAGGTGGGCAAGGAATAAGGAAAAAAACAAAAAGAAAGTGGCACTATACACATAAATTTTATTGAACAGCTCAGTGGCTATGCTAAATGTTAGATTACATACAGTCATAAAAATATTCAGATCCAGGTGGTGGTTTGAAAAAATTGGATTTTTTGTACTCACCGTAAAATCCTTTTCTCGTAGTAGGCATTGGGGGACACAGCACCATGGGTATATGTCCAACTACCACTAGGAGGCACTAGACACAAAAAGTGTTGGCTCCTCCCAGGTGGGCTATACCCTCTCCACAGGCACGAGGCTATTCAGTTTGTACCAAAAGCAGTAGGAGAGAGAAGAAAAGCAAAGAACCAACAACTCCCGTACCGGGAAAGATCAAGAGACCAGCCCGGAGAAGCGGAAGAAAAAACATAGGGAGGGATCTGTGTCCCCCAATGCCTACTACGAGAAAAGGATTTTACGGTGAGTACAAAAAATCCAATTTTCTCGTGCATGGCATTGGGGGACACAGCACCATGGGACGTCCCAAAGCAGTCCCCGAGGGAGGGAAAAGAAGAGACGCGCCACCGGTTGGGCATACAGGTGCAGGAGAACCATGTGACCCAACGGGAAAAAACACGAGATGGGCAAGAGGTTCCATAACAAGGAAGAAACCTCAGAAGAAGCAGGGAAGACTGCCAGCACCCCAGGACAAATGACTGGAAGAAAATCCCAAATGCAAGAAGGTGGCAAAAGGAAACAGAGCGCAGCCAAGGGCTGGAGAAAAAATTAGGACAGCACCGCGTGGTGAAACTACCCAACGCTCTACATTGTTCCAGACCCAAAAAACCTGTGGCCATCCCCTGAAAGGCCAGGGGAGAAAAGAAACAGGGAAGCACTGAAAACCAAACGAGTGGGGGAGCCATAGCAAGGCTCACATGTGAAGGAAGGGGACTCCCCTCACCGCAAGGCCAGGAAAGAAGCTAAGCGCCCCATGTAAAGGTGAAAACCCAAGGCTGCTAGAGGAAACCGCCAACCCTGGAGAAGGAGGGGGTTGTAGGTAAAAAACCAGGAAAAGAACGATAGCTCCTGCGTCCCCAAAAACAGGAGACGAGGCGCAAGCCTCCGAAAACAAGATATCACCGTGAAGCGTAAGACCAGAGGAAACACTGGGCATGTGAAGTATCATGGAAAAAAGAAGCCAGATACAGGCCAGGCAACCTCGGCAGGACACACTGGACTGAGAGACATGGGAGTAGAAGGAGAGCACTCCAAAAAACCTAAAGAGGAAAGGTCCTACAACAGGAGGAGGTCCCTCCCGAAGGAGACCATACGGTGGAACTGCAAACCGCAGCACTAAACCACTCAATACCAGGTACTTGACGTGGGAGGCTGGAAAAAGAGACACAAATCCCAAGAGGACCTCAAATGAACAGGGACAGGGACTCCAGAAAGGAGTACCCAGTATGGGCTCACAAGGAACCAGAAGCTGAACCACCAGAAGACAACGCAAGCCAGAATATCCAGGAAAGGCGAAAAGAAACCACCATAGGGGAAGGGGCATTGGCCATGGACAACTAGCCGTACCAAGAATATTGACCAGCAAACCTTAAACATTGTCCCAGAGAGGGCAAGTACAGCAGCTCGGGATGTACCACAAAACGACAGACATCCATATGCATAAGGAATGCAGAAGTCGCCATGAAAAAACCGGGGTAGCCTACATAGAAATGTAGAAACCAGCTGCGACCGGCATACAGAAAACTTCCAGGGGGGAGAAAGCACCAGACAGGTGCAGACGACGGCAAGGTCCAAGAGGACTGCCCCTCCGCCATGTAGCACAACTAAGCAGAAAATACAAGGGAATACCGAAAACACCTGGACCCAAAGGAACTACGGGGCCCTGTCCGATACCAGAGCAATCAGCTGAAAATTCAGACAGGTGTGTGTGGCGCTCAGAGGTCCTGTCCTTGACCCATCAGGGAGGACGTCCAGCAATGATAAAAGCTGTGGACCCAGAAGGATTCCGTGTGGCGGACATCCAGCGATGACAGAAAACCGCAGCCGCGGCCGATGCCACCAGCTACGTGTCCAAACAAGGTAGAAGATCCAGTGGAGATCCTTGTACTTCACCAGGAATGGGCCGCTCAGCAATTAGGAAACAACGCGAGTACTCCCCTATAACATGGGGTAACGCGGAGCACAGCATACCGTAGTACCGTAAAGAGAAGGCAAGAGCAACTACAGCACGAAGGCCAACAACCACCTGGCCACGGAGTAGGGAGCGTGGTTGAATGAGGACCACCCGCCGGATCAGACAGATCAGTCATATACTGGAGCTACCAGAAGTAGCAGTAGACCGACAAGGTGGGGGTTGGGCTGGCCCACACCTGCCAGACATGGAAACCATGCACACGCTGAACGAAGGGGGCCTGGCGCAGACAGTGCCTTGAGAGGTAGAAGGAGACCAATGAGCGCGACAGTAAAGGAGTGGCAGATGTATGGAAGAACCAAATGGATGGAACCAACATCCGCAGCACAGATTAGAACCCGTGGGCAGAAAACACCCAGTGATACAGAAACTGTCTGAGCTACAGACCGCACCACAGGGCCCAGCGCTTGGGGTACTACAAACATACGCCTAAAATATGGGCAAAGTGGCTGCATGTTGCCAACTAAGGAGAGTGGAAACATAGCCACAGCATCTGGGAATGAGACAGCATACGGAGGGTACAGGTACACAACCTGTAAAGTAGAAATATGGCTGTGTTAGAGGAACTACATTTAAGATCGAAGCAATGTGGCCGCATGGTGCACCCTAGACCCAGAGAGGTGCAACAGCAACCGCGTTAACAATGGAACCCAGTAGGGCCGCACGGTACCACAAAGAACAAGACAGGTGCACACCACAATCAGGTAGGTGCAATGGCAGGTGAGTAGGGTAGGGGGGGAGAAGCGACACCTGGGGATAGGCAGATCAGGGCAAACAGAGCACCTGGGAGCCGGGGACAGGCCATAGAAGATGAGGCCTAGTCCCGGCAGAAGCCGGGGACTAAAGTAGCGGGGAAGCCAGGGAGAGACTGTGGCCAGGGAGGAGAGAAAAGACCAACCGAGGGGGAAAAGAAGGGAGGAAAAAAATGAATATAACCCCCCCAGGAGGGGGAGGGGGTTGGCTAGGAGGAAAGAAGAGGCTCCCCAGGACCCCCAGCTAAGGTGGATCCCATCCCCCTGGCCACAGAAGGGAACCTAACCCTGGGGCAGGGACACAGGGACAGGGGAGTATACTCACCATCCGATGTCTTCGGGCGCAGCACGGTCACCCCTTCGGCAGACTCAACACGGGAACCGTGGGAATGCCGGCAAGCCACTGCGGATGCAGTCCGTGGGGACTGGGTGACCGGCGATGGTACCGAAGTACGCGCCCGCAGGGGGGGGCAACTAAAGTGGAACACGATGGAGCCCCAGCCTGCAGCAGGTATAACGGTGGAAAAAAACCGACCTGCGGAAGAGAGAAAAAAAGAATAAAAATAAACAGCAGAACCTGCAAAAAAGCAGGACAGATCTGCCTCCTACGGACACTAGACTAAAACTGAATAGCCTCGTGCCTGTGGAGAGGGTATAGCCCACCTGGGAGGAGCCAACACTTTTTGTGTCTAGTGCCTCCTAGTGGTAGTTGGACATATACCCATGGTGCTGTGTCCCCCAATGCCATGCACGAGAAATCTAGAATTTTGTGGGACAACCCCTTTAAATATAAATTTTCTTTCATCTCTTTTGTCAGACTCAACATAGTATCAGAACAGAATTTCAAATCTATCTTAAGACATTCATGGCACCTGTTTTACATGGCTAAGAAATAAGTGCCTCCGCTGTGAACAAGCTAGACACGACATTATGAATTCATTCAAAAAGTAAATAAATCATGGTCAACTGCTGGTCAAATGATGTTCCAGATAATCGGCCCAAACATCGGGCCGGTGTAAAAGGTCCCTAAGGCTGCACTATGGCCAGAACATGGCTGCCTTTGTCCAAAAACAGACCACACCTATCTACGGGTTGTGTGTGGTATTGCAGCTTCGATGGAGCTGAGCTGCAATACCAGACACAAGCCATGGGCAGATGTAAGGCTGTTTCTGTGAGAAAGCAGCCATGTTTGTCTCATCCTGTACGACCTCTTTAAGACTATAGACATTTGCTGAATGAAGGAAGCTCTTACGCAGTGAGGACAGCTCCACTTGCCCTCAGGGGCTTTCTCCAGCTCTGGATCCAGGCAGACAAGGTGATAGGCACGAGGACACGTGTCACAAAGTATTATCTCTCCTCCCTGCTGACAGACTTCACAGTAGTCCTGGTGGTCTGTTTCATATCCGTCTCCTTCTCCAACTTCAACTAGACAGAAATCACATTATGAACAGCGGACTCTCGCTACCATGTATATTTTTATCAGTGTTTTTTAATGGACACTGAGGTCCAGCACAGCCCAGGGCCCACCACATTTGGCATTAGATAACAGAAGGGGAGGCTCCCTAATAGAAGATTTATCTTGGCTTTCTCTATACTACCCACTTGTCTGGTTTAGAGGGGTTCTCTTTTTTTTTTATAATCAACATTTTTTATTGATTTTTTGTTTTCAAAACAAAGAGACATGAAAAAAGAATACATCACAGTTAGAGGGGTTCTCTTATCAGGTGCCATAGGGATGAGGTGGGCACACGTATAGCATTAAGTGCTACCTCAATGAGGTCATGCAAAAGAAAAAGTAACGAGAGATAAATGAAGAACAAGTTTTACTGAATTCAAAATTAAAAAACTGTAAAAGCTGTATGCAGCAAAAAAATTTTTTTAATGGGAGCGGAGCCACAGTACACGAGCGCGTATGTTTCCAGTGCTGGCGGCTGCCATAAACATCTGATTGGTGGTGGTGCAGGGTGTCACACACCAACTGATCTGAAATTGATGAGCATAGGTCATCAATATCGAAAAGCTGGATTACCCCTTAAAAGCCATGGCCTTTTAAGGCCTTTAGAATGTGGCAATCTTTTTTTTTTCATCCCTGCCATCCAAGAGCTATAACGTTTTTACTTTTCCATCAACACTGCTGTGGAGAGTAAAACAGCAATGAGAGCTTATTTTTTTTTACATTTTCATTGGTACCATTTTGGGGTATATTTAACTTTTTTATTTGTCTTTGTTTTTTGCAAAGGTGGAGGCATTTTTTTAGATTGTTGACTGTGCAGGTTTAATATGATCATTTTATAGATGGAGTCATTATGGCTGAGAAAATACCGATTACGTGCACTTTACTTTCTAATGTTTGACACAATATAAGGGAAAAGTGTTTTTGCATTTTTGTTAAATGTTTAAATGTTTTATTTAACTTTTCTTTTTACATTCTGTAAGTTCAACTAGTGAACTTGACCACTCGATCTGTTCTATAAAACACTGCAGCACAATGCTGTAATGCATTCATCTACGCTCTGGGTCTATTAGGTTCCTGCTGCCTTACCAACCCATTGGGACACCACAATCACATTGTGGCCAACGTGATGACAGACCACTTTCTCTGGTCACTTAGATGCTGCGTCTGCTGTCCACTGCATCATCTAAGGCAGGGCTGGCCAACCTGCAGCTTTCCAGCTGTTGTAAAACTACAATTCCCACCATGCCCTTCTGTAGGCTGATAGTTGTAGTTTTGCAACAGCTGGAGAGCCGCAGGTTGGTCATCCCTGATCTAAGGGGTCAAACAGCTAGGACTGGTGTTATCGTTAATCCTAGCCATTTCAGCAGAGTGTCAGCTGGAATATACAGCTTACACCTGCCACCGATGCAGCGAGCTCCACTCCTGAGCCATCAGAGTACCATACATGTATGGTGAGTGTTGTGGACTTCTCGGCAGCAGTACATGTCGCCAAGAGGGTAATTGCATATTTATATGTTATTTTTGTTTAGCTCATCCCGACTAGAATGGGCACTGTGATTTTTTATTTCCTCTGTGGCGGTGCTGTTATTTTCTGATCACTGGGGTATCAGCAGTAGGACAGTTTGTAATGAACCTATTTTGAGGGGACCCTTATAACAAAAAAGGGGTTGCCCAACCATTGTTACAAAGGTCCCTTGACATCAAACTGATCACAAGCTGTCCCCCTGCTGAGACCTCCAGTGACTAGCTGTAACTTATGGGTAAACCCGGCAGGAAGTGTTGAATTTCCTAGCAGCGCCACCAAAGGGGAAATTAAGGATTACAAATTTTTAATTCAAATCATTAGGTTATCTATATAATGTAGGACAGGACAGGTCCTCCAGAGCGAGAGACCCTCTTTGTAACTGCTCTCCGCTCTCAGGCAAAAAAAGATGAGGATCCTGAGCAGAAGACCTCTCTCTACTAACTCCCAAAAGGGTTATGTGAAGTACTAGGACGTGCTAGGGATGACTGGTTATGCCTATTCGATCTCCTATAGTAGTTATAGTTGAGACCCATGATGGTGGTTATCCCAACAGCCGGAAACACTGTACTACAAAAGAGAAAGAATGAGAATACTTACTCCTTTTACTTTTTTTCTTCCCTCGTTTTCCTTTCTTTGCTAGAATATCCGACCGGATAGAGGAGCTGTTGATACTGGAGCTGTCAAAGTCCGACTCCTCTCTCTCGTCCTCTTCACTCTGGACACACAACCAGTATTATGTGATATACATGTATATGGTCAGACTCATTACTGCTCGCTCTAGTCTGCCTATACAGAACTTTCTTTGACCATATTCTGTCGATCAATTTAATGGACAGGACAAGCAGGTAGGACCGTGTGGAAGCTGCATTTATAAGCATCTAGGTCATAGAGTGAGATGGGGGAGAGTGTCTGACGGGTCTCATTACAGTATTCAAAATAAGCATATGAGCCTACAAAGGGTGCAAATAATAAAAAAAAGGGGTTGTCCAGAATTAGGCCCCATGCGCACGTATTTTCAGGCCACATTCGAGCCGCGTTTTTTGGGGATGCTGGCCTATTTATTTCAATGGGGCAGCAGAAGATGCAGAAAGCACACCGTGTGCTGTTTGCATCTATTTGTCAGTTTCTTCGGCCTGCAAAAAAGATAAAACATGTCCTATTCCTGCCCGTTAGGAAGACAAGGATAGGACATTTCCAAAGAAGTTTGAAAAAAATGGTGACATGTACACGGCCTTAGAAAAACATGGCCACACCTGTCCATGAGATGTATCTTATGATGTATTTCACCTTCACTGAAGTGAAAAGGACACCCCATCAATCCCGAGTACAGCTCTTGTCTATTTCTAGGGCTCCCATGGAGAATGAATAGAGCGGTGGGGTACATGCTCAATCTGTCGCTACATCAGATCGGGGGAATGGAACCCCTGTTCTCGGTATGGGTGGAGGTCCCAGCAGTCGGACCCCCAGTGATCAGTTAGTGAATCCCTATACTGTGGATATGGGATGACTTCTGAACTTGGAAAAAAACCTTTAATATGACACTTGTGTGTGTGTGTGTGTGTGCACACCTATGTGTCTCTATGGATCAGACAACACATAATTTGTTTGTAGTCTGTAACCATGGAGACATATAGGTCTGAATAGGAGCGGCCTACACAAAATGAAAATCTCAGGGCTATTTTAGAGATTTCTTTTTGATGACTTGATACACTGTTTGCACATACTCACCGAAGAGCCTTTTCTCCTTTTGCTTGCCATGCCTCCAAATTTAAACTTCAGATTTGCAAGTTTCTTTCCTTTTCCTTTCTTCTTTGAGTCTTTGGATTTAGATTTTTTCCTAACACCGGGCCCTGGACATCATGTAGATATCATTAGGTAGAAGGAAGAATGTTATCATGAGGCCTCGCTCAAACCCCCCCATGGTCCTACTGGACTGAATTCAGAGCTCCATCTCTGAGATTCAGACTGAGCCCTTGCTTCATCCTCACCTGTGAGGCAATTATTATACATTCCTGGAAAAGCTGGGTGACTACCCTTCACTGAAGCTTGCCCAGGGGAGGACACACAACCTTCTCAGACACCTGACTAAGGCCTCTTTTACACGACCGTATGGCTTTTTCAGTGTTTTGCGGTCCGTTTTTCACGGATCCGTTGTTTGTTTCAGTTATGTTTCCGTTTCTGTTCCGTATGGCATATACAGTATACAGTAATTACATAGAAAAAATTGGGCTGGGCATAAAATTTTCAATAGATGGTTCTGCAAAAACGGAACGGATATGGAAGACATACGGATGCATTTCCGTATGTGTTCCATTTTTTTTTTGCGGACCTATTGACTTGAATGGAGCCACAAAACGTGATTTTCAGGCAATAATAGGACATGTTCTATCTTTCAACAGAACGGAAAAAGGGAAATACGGAAACGGAATGCATGTGGAGTACATTCCGTATTTTTTTTGCAGAACCATTGAAATAAATGGTTCCGTACATGGACCGCAAAAAACGGCCTGTAAATGGGGAAAAAAAAAAATGGTCGTGTGAAAGAGGCCTTGAAGAGGACCTATCACCTGGAAAAACATTGTGAACTACGTATCATGCCATATACAGCGGCGCCCGGGGATCTCACTGCACTTACTATTATCCCTGGGAGCCGCTCCGTTCTCCCGTGATGTCTTCCAGTATGTTCGGGGACTTAGTTATAGTAGGAGGAGACTTAGGACTCTTGGTTATAGTAGGCGGAGTCTGCCCTTGTTCTGCTGGGCGTCTCCTCCTCCTTGGCTGTAGTGCTGGCCAATCGCAGTGCAGAGCTCACAGCCTGGGAGGAGGAGACGCCCAGCAGAACAAAGGCAGACACCGCCTACTATAACCAAGTCCCCGAACATACCGGAGGACATAACGGGAGAACAGAGCGGCGCCCAGGGATAATAGTAAGTGCAGTGAGATCCCTGGGCACCACTGTATATAGCATGATACTTAGTTCACAATGTTTTTCCAGGTGAAAGGTCCTCTTTAAATATGATGTCTTATGCACTAACAAAGGGTTAAAGATAAATAAACCTTTGCATATTTGCCTTTGAGAAAGGTGGGTGACTACTAGTGATGAGCGATCCACAAAGTGGACTTTGATCCGTATTTCAGGATAAATTTGATTCGCAGTGAAGCCGAATTTCCTTGTACTTCACGGTAGCAAATCGATTGAACATGAAATAGTGAAAACAAAAAAATAATACTTACTCTGTTCTATTTGCTAGCAACCGGCCGTCTGCCGCCAGGTTGCTTGAAGATCCTGGCCGAAATCCCATCCATGGTTATGTATGACGTCATCCCAGGCCGCACAAGATTTCAAGCCAGACTTTCAAGCAAGATGGCGATGGGTGGCACGTCACGAGCAAATGGATCAGGTATAATGTTATTAATATCAGATCATATGCGATCGCCACTCCTAATCATTGCAATCACTCAATAATCAAAATCGAGGTAAGGGTACTTTCACACTTGCGGCAGAGGATTCCGGCAGGCAGTTCCATCGCCGGATCGTCTGACAAAGGCATTGCAATATTGGATCCGTCTCTCCGGTGTCATCTGGAAAAACGGATCCGGTATAAATTATTTTTTGAGCATTTTTTAAAGGTATGCGCATGCGCAGAACGAAAGGCCGGATCCGTTTTACCGAAACACTTAATGCCGGATCTGGCACTAATACACTTCAATGTAAATTAATGCCGGATTTGGCATTCCAGCAAGTGATCAGTATTTTTGGCCAGAGAGAAAACTGCAGCATGCTGTGGTATTTTCTCCGTCCAAAAAACGTAAGAGGGACTGAACTGATGCATCCTGGACGGAATGCTCTCCATTCAGAATGCATTAGGATAAAACTGATCTGTTTTTTTCCGGTATTGAGCTCCTGTGACAGAACTCAATACCGGAAAACAAAAACGCTAGTGTGAAAGTATCCTAACATGTTCAATTAATCGCAATTTTCATTTTTGTCATAATCGCCCAGCCCTAAGTGGAAGCCATACTGATTGTTACCCAGCTTTCCAAAAATGGAGGTTTAACAAAGTAACAGAGGGATGGGTAATCCCATCTTACAAACTGATGGCATATGGCTGCTATAGGATTGCTATGGGTCTGTTCTCCGGGACCTTGTGAGCGAAGAGACCACAGTGCTGACCTAGTGCAAGTCCCTTTCTAAGTTTCCCTTGCAGAGCAGCACTCCCAGCCACCTGACTGTGCAAGGACCTGCAGCCGGTCCTCTTCACTTCAATGTGACTGTCAGGGCACTGGTGTGTGAGAAAAGACATTAAAGGGGATGCAGCGGTGGACCCCTTCAATCTCAGCATCAAGGATGGCTTCACTTCACAAGAAGGGAATAACTCTTTACACTTTTCTTCTCTCCTATAGATATATATATATATATATATATATATATATATATATAGGCTATAAAAAGGTTAGATGGGTAGGGTTCAACCCCCACCGATTGCTAGAATGGGAGCCCTAATTCTCCTGCCGACCCAGTCTTGCCTCTTTATGGACAGAAGCCATATGAACCATACCTTTCCCTTCCTTGGTCTTGGCCTTTCTTATAGGAGGCGGTTGAGCAGATGGTGGAGGAGGAACTAACAGCGGAGTAGCAACTGCCACAGTCTCAACAGCCGCAGCCACAGCAGCAGCAGCCGCAGCTGCCGAGCTGCCCTTTAGCGGGTTATTGGCACTGAATTCCCGCCATTTGGCGCCCAGCACGGTCATCATCTTGGACATTGGAATCTTAGGGTTTTTCTTTGCTATTAAAGGTCTAAAGTAGATATAAAAGAGATAACATATTAGAGTGCCGGACAGACATAAAGTGAAGCGGCCTGAATAGTAGGTGACAGTCTGCCCTCTATGACTGTGCGTACAGAGACAGCCGTCACTTACTAAAAGGGATTTTCCAGGCTTTTAATATTGATGACCTATCAATAGGTCATCGATACCAGAACGGTGGGGGTCCGACACCCAGCACCCCGGCCGATCAGCTGGATGACAAGAAGGAAGGCGCTGTGCACGCATGCTGTCTCCCGTGTCTCTTCCTGCTCACTGTCTACATAGCTGCGGCAAGCAAGAAGATAGAAATGGAGACAGCACATGCGCATGGTGCTACCTTCTCTTCATACAGCTGATCGGCGGGGGTGACGGGTGTCAGACCCCCACAGATCTGATATTGATGACCTTTCCTGAGGACCGGTCATCAATATTAAAAGCCTGGAAACCCCCCTTAAATGAATAAATTACAGGTTTTGCTGAATCTTTTCCCATAAAACTATATAATCAGTCTGCTCAGCTCTTTCTGCTCTATAACATGCTGTCTGTAGATTACACTGTGACCAGTTCCACTAACCACAATCACAATGCAAACAAACCCACCAACGAAAGGACACTTTCACACGGGCCAAGGATTGGGTCAATTATTGGGGACAACATCATCTTTTGTGAGTAGCACACTGCCGTGTGTAAAAAGAGATTTGCTACCGACAAACAATGGATCTGTAGGGAGATAAACGTTTGCAGCAGCGATCATTCATCTGCATGTAAATGTGGCTCTACTGTAGCTCAACAATCATTGGAAACAAATGGTTCCTTCCCGATGACTGCCCTGTGCAGTGGCCCATGTAAAAGAGACCTAAGCCTTCAACACTGTACTGAGATGTGGCGGCTAGGTGGCGCTGTACTATACCTGCGAATAGGCCCCAGGGGCTGCCACTAGGGATGAGCGAATCCACTTCGGATGAAACATCCGAAGTCGATTTGCATAAAACTTTGTTCTAATACTGTACAAAGCAGGAGCTCCATACAGTATTAGAATGTATTGGCTCCGATGAGCTAAAGTTATTGCTTGGTGAAGTCTCGCGAGACTTTGCGCAATAACTTCATAAATTAATTTGTACTGTAAAAAAAAGTGGTGCCTTGGAACCGAACCTGTGTTCGGGACATGTTTTTTTTTACAGTACAAATTAATCTATGAAGTTAATGCGCGAGACTTCGCAAAGCAATAACTTCGGCTCATCGGCCAATACATTCTAAGGCCTCATGCACACTAACGTATTTTCTTTCTGTGTCCGTTCCGTTTTTTTTGCGGATCGTATACGGAACCATTCATTTCAATGGGTCCACACACAAAAAAAGGAAGTTACTCGGTGTGCATCCCGTTTCTGTATGTCCGTTCTGCAAAAAAATAGAACATGTCCTATTATTGTCCACATTAGGGACAAGGATAGTACTGTTCTATTAGGGGCCAGCTGCTCCGTTCCGCAAAATACGGGATGAACACGGACGTCATCCGTATTTTTTGTGGATCTGTTTTTTGCGGACCGCAAAATACATACGGTAGTGTGCATGAGTCCTAATACTGTACGGAGCTCCTGCTCTGTACAGTATTAGAACGAAGTTTTATGCGAATCGACTTTGGATGTTTCATCCGAAGTCGATTCGCTCATCCCTAGCTGCCCCATATGTCCTGCAGGTGCAGCCATTCAGCAGAGGTTTAAAAGGTCAAATGATGGGATTACTCCAAAGCAACAGGAAGGAGAACCAGAAGTCAAGGGTCACTCATTTTGGTTCCCATTTTGTCACTTTAAGGCCTCGTTCACATTTCTGTGTCTTTTTGACACCTGTGACAAAATCCACCTGTGGTTCCCCAGCGAAGATGTCTGTGAAGGATCGCTGTTTGGTCTGTGTGTCGTTTTTTTTTTACCCTCTGTGTGTCATCCATATTCCATGGACACTGCTCACCTGAAAACTAATCCCTAGCGCATCTCCTATCGGTGGTCAGTGAAGAACGGACCAAACATGGATGCCATCAGTGTTGTGTCAAATAGACTTGAATGGGCATGTTTGGTCCGTAGCACTGACCTAAGTAGTGCATGTCTCCGTGAGTTTTTCACTGACCATAGGTCAATAAAAGGATATTGATGTGTGGTATGTTAAAATCAATGGGTAAGTGTCCTGTCCGTGGAAAAGGTGGATAGCATCCGTAAAAAACGGAAATGTGAACAAGGCCTCGGGGATATGAAACTGGTGTAATTATATGCAGTTGTTCTGCTTTAATAAGACAGATGTCCTAATTTAATAGAAACTCGTCGTGGAGAATGCATCATGCATCAGATATCACACATAGATCATTACAATATACTTTATGCCATCTGTTTCCAAAAAGAAAGCTGTATATTATATAAAATGTGTAGGGGTCCTAAATTTATGTTGGACAGATAAGCATCACCTCTTCAGCCCGGGAAGGCCCATAAAACATCCCAGGAGCAGACTTTTCATAAAACAGCATTTACCCCACCCTCTTATGGTCCAGGACCCCTGGTGAATACCTGAGAAACTGACTGAATGCCTTGTAATTGGTCAGTGTATGGTAGTCTTCCTCGGAGAAGGCATAGTCCACGTTGTCCAGTCCCCATTCCTCCATCAGCTGTGCTGAGGTCTTTGGCTCCTTTAGAGGAAACAGCATACAAGTATGTATAGTGAGCTGCCCGGCCGTTAAAAACGGATAGAAAACTAACATAAAAAAGGACAGACGGATGGAAAATGGATGCGCAATTGGTTGAAAAATATCCATGAAAAACTGACAGTGTGTCCATTTTTAATGGCTGTTTTTTCCCCACTGTTGTGTGAGTTTAGCCTTAGGGCTCATGCACATGAACGTATTTTTGGTCTGTGTCCAATCTGCATTTTTTGCGGATTAGATGCAGAACCACTCACTTCAATGGGGCCGCATCTGTAGGTTTGTTCTGCAGCCCGCAAAATAATAGAACATGCCCTATTCTTGTCCGCACTATAGGAGAATTCTATAGAGTGCAGGACGTTCCATTCCACAAAATTGCAGAACACACACGGCCGTCATCTGTGTTTTGCGGATCCACACTTTGCGGACCGCAAAAACGGCAACAGTAGTGTGCATGAGCCCTTAGTCTTGGAAAACCCATGTTAGGAAATCATTATTTAGCAGGCAGCTACATTACCTTTACACATCCTTCTTCATTGTCTTCATCTTCTCCATCCTTCTTTTTTCGTTTTGATTTCTTCTCTTTCTTCTCCTTCATTTTTTTCTTCTTTTTCTTATTGGGGGCGTAGTCACTGCCATCACTTTCTGACTTCTCCACCTCGATCTCATCTTCAATTTCTGATGGATCCTCATCACTTCCCTGAAAGAGAAATGGAAATTAGTGTAGCCGACCAACCAAGAGAGGGCCCAGGTCACATTCAGCGATATCATTTTATTTCCGCGAAAACTACTGTATCGGCACCTTGGCGGTAATGGCAGGAGCGACTTTGGAAAAGATGACTATGGTGGGAGACCTGGGATGGGGGAGTGGGGTTAAAAAATACAGGGGAGAAGACCATAACTAGGGGCCCTACACGATATGTATGCTAGTGTTACAGTACCCATCTCATCATGGGGGTGGGGGGGGGGTTGATTGTCTGTTGGGATATATTTGAGGGGGTATATTTTTGTGTAGTTAATTCTCGCTACTGTACTATGGAGGCCAATTATGGTAACAGTCTTAAAAAATATCCAAATATCAGGTCTGACTGTATATGTATATCCCTTCTGTTTCTTGGTTGTTCTTTTCTGTACCTTAAAAAATTGCTCACTAAAAAATATCTGATTTAAAAAAAAAAATACTGTATCGGCCAGAACCCTCCACCATCATAATAGAGCCCTTAGGCCCCATTCACACAACAGTATTTTTGGTCCGCATCTGATCCACTTTTTTTGCGGATTGGATGCGGACTCAGTCATTTCAATGGGTCCGCAAAAAAAAATAAGGAAAACACACCATATGCTGTCCGTTCCGTAGTCCCGTAAAAAAGATAGAACATGTCCTATTCCTGTCAAGAGTAGACATTGTTACAACGGATCCGCCCAGAAAATGGATGCAACAATATTTTTTTAAGGAAATGGGGACCTGGGCAAATGCTAATTCCACAGTTGCCAATTTTAGAGAACAAGTTTTTCCCATCACTTCAGCCTACATAATGCTGCCATATAATGCCATTCACAGCCCATATAATGTCCTCATATAGTGCTACAATAATATACACCCACTTGTATACAGCCCATATAATAGTACCCTATAATGGCCCAATAATATAAAGTGTCCAACTAGAGTTCATATACTACCGCCATATAGTCCCCAAAAAATACATAATTTCCAAATAATCCCACTATGCACCTGCATGTACTCTGGAGTCTCTTAGCAAACAGGCCCTGGGCAATGGATCAGTTTGCTAATGTCTAAAAAAAGAATCTGCACTGCGACAGTCCTGGGAAGAAGAGAAGCTCCATCTTCTAAAAGTGGAACTCCGGGCTAAGGCCAATAGAGTTCCATCTTAAATAGTTTACAGTGCTTATGTAACACTGTATATTTATACATTCATGACTATATTTATACATTATGACTCTTCAACATGAGGCTCCTCTGTTATTCCTCCTGGCAATACATGAATACATTTACAACTGGATGTTGAAATGCCCCCTCAATGGGGCGTGTGCCGACACACTCTCACACTATCAGCCCTCAGTGGACAATGCCACTGTGAAGAGACGCATCCTACTGACAACGGGGAGGCTGACACCCAGCGGTACATTTGTATTCACACATTTCCTGGAGAAATAACAGAGGAACAGCAGAAAGCGCAGTTGTAAGAAACAGATGCCCCAGAATCATTTAGCGGGGAATGCAAGTACAGAGAAATCTCTTTGAGATGACCAAACATTGTTGGGTTGAAAAAGTGGTCTTCTCAGGGGGCTAGTCTATATGGTGGACCCAAAAATATGCCACTGGATATCTGGTCTGGATAAGGCCTCTTTCACACGAACGTGTGCTCTCCGTGGCCCGTATTGCGGATCCGCAATACACGGGCGCCGTTCCGTGGGCATTCCGCATAACGGATGCGGACCCATTCACTTGACTTGGTCCGCAAATCCGGAGATGCGGAACAGAAGCACGGAATGGAACCTTATGGAAGCACTACGGAGTGCTATCTTTTTGCGGAACGGGCGGATCGCGGACCCATTAAAGTGGTTGGTGTTCCTGCACCACGGCCACGGGGCGCACACGTTCGTGCGCAAGAGGCCTAAGGGGGTGGTCTTTATAAAGGGTTTCTCTGCATTTACTAAACCAGACACTGAAAAAAAGAGGAGCGATGCTGCTGATTACTAAACTACCATGTGCAGGACCAAAAAAGACCACGCAAGGTCAGCGGCAGAGATGGCCGGTCATTTCATCCCGATAACACTGTGCTGCGGTAAAAATACTGAGCAAATGTCACACTGCGGAATATAGTCATTCCACTTTTATTTCAGGCGCCACCATTTTACCTGGAAATGCAGAGTATGCCTCCATAAATGTTTACAGCCCTTCTACTTGGATTTCATGACGCTCGGAGGCGTCCAAAATGCCTTATTACTATTCACTTCTTGTTCCGGCGTGCACGTCAGGAAATCGGAGAGCAGACACTGGGGGTGGTTTACTAATCAGAAGGCTCCAGAATTCAGCACCAAGTGCCTTGCACCACATTTAGGCCTCTTGCACACAAATGATACGGATTAGGTCCTGATGCGTTCAGGAAAACTCGCACCATTTCGCAAGTTCAGTCAGTTTTGCCTGTGATTGCGTTCAGTTTTTTTTTGCGCGGGTAAAATGTGCATTGATGCGTTTTTCACGCGCGTGATAAAAAACTGAAGGTTTACAAACAACATCTCTTAGCAACCATCAGTGAAAAACGCATCGCACCCGCACTTGCTTCCGGATGCAATGTGATTTTCACGCAGCCCCATTCACTTCTATGGGGCCAGGGCTGCGTGAAAAACGCAGAATATAGAGCATGCTGCGATTTTTACGCAAAGCACAAGTGATGTGTGAAACAAAACGCTCATGTACACAGACACATTAAAATGAATGGGTCGGGATTCAGTGCGGGCGCAATGCGTTCGCATCACGCATTGCGCCCGAGTGGAAAACTCGCTCGTGTAAGGGGCTTTAAAACCTTTTTTTTGCCCCAGTTTGAAGGGGGTGTGGCTAAATGGGGAGGGGTGTGACCTTATTTGCAGAGTGGACGTGGACCCATTTATTTGTATAGGGCTGCACACGGATGTCATCAATACTGAGGGATGCACACGGACCGCCTCTGTAAAACGAATACAGTCGTGTAAATTACAATTTGCGCAAAAAAGGTTGTGTTTTTATGCCGCGCTAAAAAGTGGATGGGGCTTAGCGTGAGGTTTAGGACCCTCCGGCAGCCTGGCAAATGGACTATAATTTAATCCCAGTAATTGCTGTCTTGATAAACTCCCCCAAGGTATGTACAAAGCTAGTATATTTTAGCTCTGCTCCATTAGGCGGTTGGGATTACTAACAATCTGAAAGCCACGTCATTTCTCATTAGAGGCACATGTTTCTCCTCTATCCACCCCCATGCTTTACACTGCAGCACTGCCTGTTCAGATTGGCTGCTGTGTATAGATACAAGTGCAGCAGGAAAACAATACACGGAGAGGGGATTTCTATAGAAGATGATGTTTTATATGGAACAGGAAAGAACGTATACAGAGGTGGGGGCTCTGGTGATTGTACAGTAATCCCGATACATGTCCAGCTATACAGCATGCCTAGACAGTGGCAAACATCAATCATACCACTGGCAAGAAACAGGCCTGACACAGAAATACCTACTTTCTGTTAGGTTTCCACGTCCGATCTTTCCATTCATTTCTATCGGGTCCGCAAAAAATAAAATACAGCACACAGATATCATCCACAAATTACAGAACATGTCCTATTCTTGCCTGTTTTGCGGACAAGAATAGCTATTTCTACTGATGGGAGTGAGAAAGCTGCGGGATGCACGCGGACAGTATCTGTAGTTTGCGGATCCCTGGTTTGCAGACTGTAATACGGATATGGTCGTGTGCGCGTGGCCTTAAGGTCTCATTCAGACGGCCGTCTGCTGGACGCAAAAATGTGGATCTGTTTTTTTTGCGGACAGTTCAACATGTCCGCAAAAAAAACGGGTTGCATTCTGCATTTTTCTGGACCCACGTCAAGTATAGGACATGTTTTCTTTGTTTTGCGGAGCCGTAGAACGGAAGAAAAGGGACCCACAGGAGTGAATAGGTCTGCATCTAATCCACAAAAAAAACTATCAGCATTTTTGCGGACGTCATACGGCCGTCTGAATGAGTACTAAATGTGTTTTCCATATTTTCTATATGCCCTGGAGTTAGGGGAGCCAAAGATCACTCTGCCAAGTAACGCACACGTAAAGGGTGGGGGCCCAAAATACAAAAAACAAGAAAAAAAAAAGGTGGGTTCCCTGTATCAAATATTGCATATGGACAAGGGCCTTCAATTTAGGCCTCTTTCACAGTTTTTTGAGTTCCGTATACGGAACCATTCATTTCAATGGTTCCGAAAAAAAAAAACGGAATGTATTCCGTATGCATTCAGTTTCCGTATTTCCGTTCCGTTGAAAGATAGAACATGTCCTATATTTGGCCGCAAATCACGTTCCGTGGCTCCATTCAAGTCAATGGGTCCGCAAAAAAACCGTAACGCATGCGGAAATGCATCCGTATTTCTTCCGTATCCGTTCCGTTTTTTCTGAACCATCTATTGAAAATGTTATGCCCAGCCTAAATTTTTCTTTGTAATTACTGTATACTGTATATGCCATATGGAAAAACGGAACGGAACAATGGAACGCAAACAGAAACACAACGGAAACAAAAAAACGGAACAACGGATCCGTGAAAAACGGAACGCAAAACACTAAAATCGACATACTGTAGTGTGAAAGAGGCCTTACACCTCTGCCTCTATTGAAGACATTAAAAATATCCTGCAATTGTGGATGAAGATATTTTTATATTTTTAATATAAATATATTGTCTATTTTACTTTGTAATAATATAAATATTTTAAATATTTTTTTATGGATTAAACAGACTCCTTCTCCAGCTTTGCATCAATATTTTATAGGGTCACAAGAGGAAACCCAGTACAATTCCAAGAACGATCTAATGTTCCAATCCGCATGCTTCCCCCTCAGTTTATAGATTCAGAATAAATTTCAATTATTTTTGCTTTGTTCCTTTTTTTTTTTTTTTTTTACAAAATTTCCCCCATTACAATATTTAAATATGACCTAGGAAAAAAAAAATTCTGGATGTCTGTGTGATGTGAAATCCGAGCTTTCCCCCCAAGATGACTGTAATAAACAGTTATAATTTAGCCATTGAATAATTGGTTTCCATGGTAACTGACTCTGTACAGGTTGAAATGATTTCACTCTTTGTACTCTCCCCCTCCCATCCCTCTCGTTTCCATTATACGGCTGCATAACAAGGGCTTTCAGTTACATGAATCTAAGATTAAAATGAAAAGAGGAAGTCATTAAGAAAATGGGATAGGAGGAGAAAATCTGGACAAAGCATTAATGCCATTTTCTCCTGGGACAAGATCTAGCCATTTTATTTTTTCTAATTCTATATTTTATTCCTATCTTCTTTATTTTACAAAATTATTATTATTATTATTATGCAACAAAATTACTCATGCTGAATTTTTCCAATATCATTGTGTACATATATATATATATATATATATGTATATATATTGAATGCGGAATTCTTTAAATGTATTTAATCATTTTTATTAACTTTTTTACATTTATATAATTATGCAGCATAACAAATATTGATCCAATCCATGGTAATTTCTTTATTTTAATTTTTATTACCAGTTTTAATCTTTTAAATAATAATAACTAAAATTCTAAAGCAAAATAGATAAATATTCATGTTACAAATTATTTTTGTAATAATTTTTGCTAGCATTTTTTACTTAATTATTATTAAAATGTAAAATAATTCTGATGCTTCAATCCATGGGCAATAATTGAATTTAATTATGGTCAATATGTTGTATTTTTATTGGTATTATTGGTAGAACAAAATAAATACAGATGTAGCAATTCATGGCGATTTTTCTAAATGATTTTTAGTAATAATATGTCATTTTTTTAACTAAATATATAGTCGGACATCAGACTGAATCTGGTTGAATGCTACTGTCGTTAAAATAAAATACAGCGTTCTTCGATGACTGGACACGGAGCGGCTGCACAGGATGAGAACTGCTGATGAATCTTTAATATTTATTACTGTACCTAGATACAAATAATCTCTGGACTCAGATTTCATATGTGAATTATTTATCAATTTTCCCTATCTTTTTTGACCTTCCTTTTTTTTTTCTTTTTTTTAAACCACTATTTTATTGGCACACTATGCCATATGTACACTTGGCAGCCATTGTCGGCACTCTGATAAACATGTCAACCACAGTCAGTGCCTCTATAACGATGTCCAACCTGTGTTTCTGTAGCTATTGCAAAAGCTGACGAGCCCTGCTCTAAGGTCCCCATCCAGCAGCTCAGGAGCCACATGTAGCTTGTGGCCCCATGCTGTGTGGTGTGCCAACCAGCCACGGTGAGCATAGCAGCCACAGGGCACCATCTTATCTCCAACCCCATTTAAAGGACAAGAACCAGAGGGGGTATTTAACTGGTGTAAGTAGAACTGGCTTAGTTGCCCAAGGCAATCAATCAGATTCCACCTCTCATTTTCCAAAGGAGCTCTGAAAAACGAAAGGTGGAATCTGATTGGTTGCTATGGGCAACTGAGCCAGTTTTCCTTTACTCTAGTTTGATAAATCTGCTCTAGAGTCCATACCAGCTGATCATCAAACCATAGAACCAGCACACAAAAATAGTCCTAGACATAAAGCTCTTATACAAGGTCAGTCACACAGACTCCTCATACAGTGCCGACCAAAGAGACCAAGGCCAAAGAAGAGCGGAGCTAATGCCCTAAGACCACCACCATGTTGTCTACTCTAAACCTCTGCTTCATGTTCTCTGAAGATGAGGCATCACGATGCAGGCTGTGGTCTTACTATGGCATTGTTACTTGGGTACTATGTGGCACTGCCACCACGTGGCTTGTACAGTCATTTGTACACTCATTATTTAGACACAATGGGTGAGATTTATCAAACTGATGTAAAGCAGAACACCATACAGAGAGCACCATCTTATCTCCAACCCCATTAAAGGACAAGAACCAGAGGGGGGTATTTAACTGGTGTAAAGTAGAACTGGCTTAGTTGCCCAAGGCAACCAATCAGATCCCACCTTTTATTTTCCAAAGAAGCTCTGAAAAATGAAAGGTGGAAGCTGATTGGTTGCTATGGGCAACTAAGCTAGTTCTACTTTACACCAGTTTGTTATTTCTGCCTGTTTTCACACAACCTTACTTTTCTTCTGTATGCTCTCCAGTTTTACAATTACAGCACACTGACCTATACAATGGGGCTACTCACACATGGTTTTATTCAACGGATCCATGTGCCGAATCTGGATCGGACTCATTCAATGGAAAAAAAAAAACTCAGAAGCCATTGGTGCGTTCTCCATTTTTCACAGACATACAAAATGGACATAGTCGCGTGAATGATCTCTAACAGAGCCCCAGTAGAATACCAGCAACGAAGGCTCCATACACAACCAGCCATAGAGAACCTATAAAATGAAGCCCCCTCAGCCAGAGTCCTTATTCCATGCCAGAGAGCCCTCCTACAGTACCACACTCCTATGCTCTCCTCCGCAATCATCAATGAACACACGCCTTCCATAAGTAAGCCCTCCTGCCGGGTCAGATCGTGGGAGAACTTACAAACTTCATGCAGATGTTTGGTTGCCTATAAATCAACAACCCCAATGACATAAGGCACTGTGACTACCCACTGAGGCACCACGACACCCTAAACATTGGAGGACATCAGCTATGTAGTAGGCCTACAATGTATGACTGAAGGAGCATCCAACATAAAAAAGGCAAATAAACAAATACAAAAACTTCACATTGAAGAGATCTCATGGTACATCACGTGATTCTATTCAACATTCGTCTCTTCTGCCACGGCTCTACCCAAATGAAATTATATTACCCATTTAGTGTTTGATTGTCATCTGGGCGCACATATTTTTATGGGTCTTAAAACATGTACCGTAATTCAACGGCTCAAACCTGTAAAACACAAAGCTTAGGGAGGTTTTTATGCTCAAAAATAACAACATGGCACTAAAGGGGTTTATCAGGAGTTTAAAATACACAAAATGCATCGTACTGAGATAGGAAATAATCGAGGAAGAACAACCGTGCACTTCTGTGTTGTCTGAAGGAGCGGAACGTGGGTGGGACTTGTCGTGTGATTGACAGCTCAGCTGTTGGGTCTGTGATGTCATAGTCCTGTGCTGGGAGATACTGCTTATGGTGGGTTCACATCACGTTTTATGCTTCTGTTTGTCGTATATATTAGAAAAAAAATAAAGGATACAAAAACGCGTGTATCCTGCACAGTCCGTTAAATAAGTATACTTTTATTATTACAGTGAAACTCTACGGTGAATGGATGCACTGTATGGCATCAGTCTGAGGCATCCATTTAACGTATATGTTTTTTGTATATGTTAATTGCATGGAAAAAATGTGATGTGAACCCAGCCTTAGGCCTCTTGCACACAAACGTTTTTTTCCGTTTCCGAAACCATTCATTTTAATGGATCCGCAAAAAAAACGGAAGGTACTCCAGGTTTCCGTATTGTATTTCCGTTTCGTTTAAAGATAGAACATGTCCTATTATTATCCGCTTAACGGACAAGGATAGTACTGTCCATTCACACATTGCGGACAAGAATACGGCATGGTCTATTTGTTTTGCGGAAGATGTCCCGTTCCGCAAAAAAACGGAATACACACGTATGTCATCTGTATTTCTTGCGTATACGTTTTTTGCGAACCACAAAATACTGAAAAAGACATATGGTCGTGTGCAAAAGGTCTTAGACATGAAGAGTGAGAGAGGAGAGCTGGAGGCTCGGACACAAGATATTTAGGATGCTGCTAAGGCTTTTCATTACCCTCAGATTTCCTTCATAAATCTGATATACAATCTCCTACCGTGTGTATCTGTGGTTACCAGCTATAAGCAAACTCTGTGGTGTGGTCTTGCAGTCATGTGTTAAGGAGGATTTACACAGTGTATTAACCCCTTAAGTTCGAGGCCTATTTTAAATTTTTGCTTTTTGGATTTTTCCTCCCCACGTTCCAATAAGGCCTCATGCACACGACCGTTGTTTGGGTCCGCATCCGAGCCGCCGTTTGGGGGCGGCCCCGCTAAAAAAATATAACATGTCCTATTCTTGTCCGCGTTTTGCGGACAAGAATAGGCATTTATATTGCCGGCGCCCGTTCCGTTCCGCAAATTGCGGAAGGCAACACGGGCGGCTTCAGTTTTTTGCGGATCCGCGGTTTGTGTACCGCAAAAAACGGCATGGTCGTGTGCATGAAGCCTAACCATAACTTTTTTATTTTTTCGGTTCACATAGCTATATGAGGGCTTTTTTTTGCGGGACAAGATTAATTTTTTATTGCCACCATTTAATTTACCATATCTCCTATTAGAAAACGGGCAAAAAATTCTTTGTGTGGCAAAACTGTAAAAAAATAAAATAAAATAACAGAATTCCGCCAAGGTTTTTGGGCCTTTGACATCACAGCGTTCACTGTGTGACCTGACATCCATCAATAAGAATGCGGCGATACCAAACTTGTAAAAACCTTTTCCATTGACAACTACAGAGCTGTATGAGGGTTTTTTTCGTAATGAACTGTATTTTTTATTGGTACCATTTCTGTACGTCTTTTTGATCACTGTTCTTAAATTGTTTTTTTTTGGGGGGGGGGGGCAAAATGACAAAAAAATATAATATGGTGAATCGCGTGTTTTTCATTTTTTTTTTTCCTGTTACGGTGTTCACCATATAGGATTATTTTTTTTTTTATATTTGGATGCGGCGATACCTAATATGTTTATTTATTTATTTTATATATTTTTATAAGTAAAAGTGGGAAAGGGGGGTGATTTAAACTTTTAATATATTGGTGGGTTTTTTGTTGTATTTTTCCCATTTTTTAAAAAAAAAATTTACTATTAGCCCCCATAGGGGCCTATTACATGGGATCTTTTTAGCCCCTCTCCTATCTCTATCAGGGTGAATAGGATTTTCACACTGTCCATTCTGAGCCATGCCTTGTGCATAGCTCATTATGAAGAAAGCAATGGCCGGCCCTGGAGCAATTTGACTGCGGGGGCTCTGATCAGAAGGCAGAGGGAGCCGCATCACTCTGCCTTCACTCACAGGTGCCATGATCAGCATTGATAGCAGCATCTGAGGGGTTAAATGACAGGGGTGGCGCGATCGCCGCTTCCTGTCAGTGCGGGCGGGTGCCGGCTGTGTGATACAGCCAGCACCCGCCATGTATGGAGCGGGCCCGCTCCATACATCCCTTCAAACATTATGACGAACAGGTACATCATAATGCGTGAGGGGGTTAATCAGGCAGATTAGCAGGAAAGAACGTTCCTGTGAACGCTCGCTCCCAACAATTTGCCCCTGTAAAGGTGCCGCCAATCACCTGATGAACGAAGCGCTCGTTCATCGGGTGATCCTGTCATTTTTACAGACACCTAAATTATCGTTTCTGGGCAGCAGATCGCTGTTTAGACCGCACCGCAGAAACAATGCAGATGTATGAGAATGAGCGATCGCAGTAGTGATCCCTCGTCCTCATACTGTGGATGTGACCGCTGCATGTAAACGCAGCATTTCAACTTCACTTAAAGAGCAGCCGACTGTCAGGATGGAGACGCTTCTTTCCCGAGAACTGGCTGCTCCTCAGCGCGTGCAAATGACTCACCCCCCTCTGACCCTATTCTACCGTCTGTAGTTTATCCAGAACAAGAAGAGGCGGTGAAGTAATACATGTCTACAGGATCAGACTACAAAGGGTTTGTTTGTAGTCTGTAACCATAGAGAAACTTAGGGCTGCACAGGCGCTGTATACACAAAAAAGAGGGATATTATTAATTAAGTGTAATTTAGGAAGTTGTTTCATTTGTTTTAGGCCTCTTAACACGGGCGAGTTTTCCGCACAGGTGCAATGCGTTTTTCACGCATGGTTGCTAGGTGAAGATCGGGATGGAGACCCCATCTTTATTATTTTCCCTTATAACATAGTTATAAGGGAAAATAATATCATTCTTAATACAGAATGCTTAGTAAATTACGGATGGAGGGGTTAAAAAATGAAAAATATAATTAAAGTCACCTCATCCACTTGTTCGCGGAGCCCGGCTTCTCTTCTGTCTTTTTCTTTGATGACCTGGGAGGAAAAGGACCTTTGGTGACGTCACTGCGCTCATCACATGGTCCATCACAGTGCAGTGACGTGATTCAATGTGATTTGATTGGGGTCCAATGAGACCACATCGCCACGATCAGAACAGGGTTGGTCAGCACTCCCCTCAATATATTAGTGAATGTCTATTTAGGGCAGGGATGCAAAACTACAACTCCCAGCATGCCCCCAGATCAGCCTACAGAAGGGCATGGTGGGAGTTGTAGTTTTACAACAGCTGGGGGGGTCGCAGGTTGAGCATCCCTGATTTAGGGAATAGCAAGTCTCAGAAAAGTCGGGCAACTGAAAATATATGTGACTTGTCTGAAACACTCTGTTGTGAACAATTTTAAAGCTAAAATTTGGCTGTAGAAAAAAAGAAATTGCAGAAATGTCGCAGGCACGTTGCAGTCACCAATGACTTGCTTTGTGGTCCATGATGGTAATGTTGCATGTCCCTTGTGACCCAAAATCCATCAGTGTTTTTTGTGAGAGTCACGACTCCACAAACATGACATGCTATACCGCAATATGACATCACAATCCTCATGCCGCCATGTTGCCCCAGTCTAAGCCTAAATAGTGTCATATTTTCATGCTTTGGCAAGAACCAGCGCACAATAAAACTCAAACTTCCGATTTCTCCTCGGTGACCCGCCTGAGAGCGCCCCTGTATATTTTCACAGGCTCACAGACGTCTTTGTTTCCCCGGGATTTGTGTTTACTGTTCTGCTCAGCTCCCCATATGTTTCAAATTATTCATTTTCCACTTTTTTCCTTTTCTTTACCAGCTCCAGGATTTTTTCGAAAAAGTGAAATCAGCAGAATCCGTCTCAACATTCCTCACGCCGAGGAGAAGAATAAAAGAGCAAAATGCCCATTCACATGTATTGCCTATACTGTACTAAAACGCACTGCTCTCTCCCTGCAGCATTGCATAATACAATGGGGATCATTTATTAAGGTAATCTGGCGTAAAAATAATCGTAAAGGGCATTTTAAACACAATATTTTGTCGCACTGGCGTTTTTACGCCAAGTACGACACATGGATAGAATGGGGCAGAGCAGGGCCAGAGGCAAATGTACTACTTTTTCACCTAGAAGCAGGCGAAAAAGACAGAAAACTATGCGCAGTTTTTAAGACAGGCAGGCGGACGGACTGCCATATAAGCCTAATTTATGACGAGGAGCAGCCATTTACTATGACAATAAATATATTGGAAAAATGTTCAACTAGATGTCCCCCACTACATATTTCACTGTCAGCGCAATTCTATCATAAAGTCACAGCTTTGCAGGGAGCACAGATACGACACCCGCGCAACCAGCGCCACCAGCCTGTGCCAGCAAGCTTATGGACACAATACAGGCTGATAAAAACAGCAGTTCACATTCAGTTCAGAGGAAAATTCAGCTTTTTGTGGCCTATTTGTATATAATTGGAACGTAGACGATTTTAAAGGGAACATTGTATGAACGCGGCAGCAAGCGATACGGCCACTATTACAGCTCCTATTGATACTGTTACCAAACTTTCCTAAACTTCTAAATGGTGAACCCACTAAGTTAGGTCTCTTGCAAACGAACTTATTTTTTTTTCCGTTTCTGTTCCGTTTTTGAGGTTTCCGTTTGCCAAACCATTCATTTCAATAGTTCAGCAAAAAAATTTAAAAAAACGGAATGTACTCCGTCTACATTCCGTTTCCGTCTTTCTGTTCCGCAAAAAAATAGAACATGTCCTATTATTGTCCGCATTACGGACAAGGATAGGACTGTTCTATTAGGGGCCAGCTGTTCCCTTCCGCAAAATAGAGAATGCACACAAACGTCATCCGTATTTTTTGCGGATCGCAAAATATATACGGTCGTGTGCAAGAGGCCTTATGCAGTAATATGCAATTAGGGGATGGATCGCTATAAAACTACAGGTTTGACATTCAGCGGTCAGGGAAAGCAGAGTAACAAAAGCCGTGGATTCTGTAATGGCAGCCATACAAGCACAATGCAGGTTTCTATGTCCTATTTGGGAAATGAATGCCCATGCCCCCACCCTAGGACCCCCTCTAGGAGCCAGAATACGTAGCTTCTAACAAAACTGGTGCTTGTTCTGCTAGGATACGTTCACACAAGGATTGGGAGGTTTTTGCACGCATATTTTGGCGTTTGGTATTCTGCACCAAAATACATATAAAATACGCCCACAAAATCTAGTCCATTGATTTCAATGGTAGATACACACCACACAAGCTGCACTGCTGATTTGAAATCCACATCATGTAAAAAAAAATTACGGATTCTGCATGGGTTAGCAACACTGAGAGGTGGAAAATACACATCAAATATATGTCATGTACGTGCAAGCAAAATTGAAATACAAGCACCGAATTTTACACTGATTTTCCGTGAAAGAAATGTCATATTTTTCAGCCTGTAAAAAATGCCATCTTTAGACTTGAGCCATTTATTTGAATGGACACGTGTAATACTACATTTTGCCTGTAGTGGCCGCTGCAGGGAAAATTTACAGCCAACAGCACCTTCCCCTAGCAAAGTGTTAGGCCTCATGCACACGACCGTATGTATTTTACGGTCCGCTAAAAACGGATCTGCAAAAAATACGGATGACGTCCGTGTGCATTCTGTATTTTGCAGAACGGAACAGCTGGCCCCTAATAGAACTGTACTGTCCTTGTCCGTAATGCGGACAATAATAGGACATGTTCTATTTTTTTGTGGATAGGACATATGGAAACGGAATGCACACGGAGTAACTTCCATTTTTTTGTGGACCCCAAAAAAAACTGAACGGACATGGCCTTAGACAGACCAGACTTGAATCTGGAAAGGGGTACTTGCAATCAAGACATGACGTAATAAAAAAAAAAAAATCAAAATTATTTGGGCTTATTCACACGACTGCATCCTTTTTTGCGGACAGAACATCCTCCTTCATTGTAGAAGTGCCTATTATTGTCCGCAAATATGAGCAAGAATAGGACATGTTCTATCTTTTTTGCAGGGCCACGTGTGCTGTCCGCATCTTCTGCGGCCCCTTTGAAATGAATGGGTCTGCATCCGATGCGCAAAATTGAAAAGCGGATGCGGATAGAAATATATACGGTCGTGTGAATGGGCCCTTAGTAACTTTCCACCCAAATTTGGAATATCGCACTGATTATTTTTCCTTAGTATACAGGACACATTGTCCACGGTGGATTCTTAAGCCTCATTCACACGTCAGTGTTTGGTCAGTGATTTCCATCAGTGATTGTGAGCCAAAACCAGCATTGGAGCCTCCACAGAGATAAAGTTATAAGGGAAAGATCTGCACCTGTTCTTGGCTCAAAATCACTGATGGAAATCACTGACCAAACACTGACGTGTGAATGAGGCTTTAGGTTATGTTCACACAGTGGAAAATCCAGCGTGTATTTGCTGCAGGATCCGTGGGAGAAATTTGAGGCTGACCCTAACGCTGGGTTCACACCTGAGCGTACTGGATGGAGCGCTCTGTATGGGCGATTCTACGGGCGTCTCACATACGCGGCTCCTGTGCAAGCGAACGCCCATTGTCGCGCGTTCCCGGAAGTCTATGTACGGGAACGCGCGACACTATGCCCCAAAGAAGCTCCTGTACTTCTTGGGGCATAGGGCGTTTTACAGCGCGTTCGTACGCGCTGTAAAACGCTCAGGTGAAAACCATTCCCATAGGGAATCATTGGTTCTTGCCTGTTGAGCGTTTTACAGAGCGTAGGAACGAGCTGTAAAACGCTCAGGTGTGACCCCAGCCTAAGGCCTCTTTCACACGACAGTATGTCCATTTCAGTGTTTTGCGGTCCGTTTTTCACGGATCCGTTGTTCCGTTTTTTGCTTCCGTTGTGGTTCCGTTTCCGTTCCGTTGTTCCGTTCCGTTTTTCCGTATGGCAAATACAGTATACAGTAATTTCATATAAAAAATTGGGCTGGGCATAACTTTTTCAATAGATGGTTCCGCAAAAAACGGAACGGATACGGAAGACATACGGATGCATTTCCGTATGCATTCCGTTTTTTTGCGGACCCATAGACTTTAATGGAGCCACGGAACGTGATTTGCGGCCAAATATAGGACATGTTCTATCTTTAAACGGAACGGAAAAACGGAAATACGGAAACGGAATGCACACGGAGTACATTCAGTTTTTTTTGCGGAACCATTGAAATGAATGGTTCCGTATACGGACCGTATACGGACCGCAAAAAACGGCCCGCAAAACGGAAAAAAAAAACGGTCGTGTGAAAGAGGCCTAAGTCTGTGATGGCTAACCTCCGGAACTCCAGCTGTGGTAAAACTACAACTCCCAAGATGTACACTTGCTTGGCTGTTCTCAGAACTCCTTAGAAATGAATGGAGCATGCTGGGAGTCGTAGTTTCACCACAACTGGAGTGCCGAAGGTTAGCCATCACTGCCCTAGGAGATCATATTCCATATTTAGGATCCGCCTGCGGATTTAGCACCATTCACTAGAGCTAATCTGAGAGTGAATTCCTATTTAGTCAATGATGTTTTTTTCCCACAGTATTAAAATAATTTAAAGTGCATTTTCAATGTTGGATTCCTGTAGACTTTTTTTTTTTTTTTTTTTTTTTTAAGAAAAAGCCATCATACTAATTATTCTGGCACAGAGTAGAGGCAACAAATGATGGCAGGGGAGGGGGAGGTAGAAATTCACTGATAGCTCACTTTGTTCCATGTCAAAAGTACTAACAGATGGATTTCTTACCAGCTGAGAAATAGCAATCTGACTGCAGAACTTCTCTGCATACAGGACCATTGGGGCTTCTTCACACGACCGTGTGCTGCCAGTGCCGTGGACTACAAATTGCGGTCCGCAATGCAGGGGCACCGACCATGGGGCAGCCGCAAGCGTATCGCAGACCCATTCATTTGAATTAGGGCCCACGATCCGTCCGTTCTGCAAAAAGATAGAGCAAGTTCTGTCTTTTTGCGGTGCGGAAGCACAAAACGAAACACCACAGAAGCACTCCGTAGTGCTTCCGCGGGGTTCCGTTCCGCATCTCCGGATTTGCGGACCCATTCAAGTCATTGGGTCTGCATCCGTGATGCGGAATGCACACGGAAGGGTGCCCGTGTATTGCAGATCTGCATATGCGGTCCGCAATACGGCAACGGGACACCTACGGTCATGTGAATGAGCCCTTAGAGCAGGGGTGTCAAACTCAAATTCATCGGGGGCCGCATCAGCAGTTTGGTCCCCCTCAAAGGGCAGGTTGTATCGGACTTATGGGGGATCTGTGGGTGACACTTATGGGGGATCTGTGGGTGACACTTATGGGGGATCTGTGTATGACAGTTATGGGGGGGTATCTGTGGATGACACAAATATAGCATCTTATGCTATGTGTCATCCACAGATCCCCTCCATAAGTGTCCCTGTAGTGAATGACCCTCAATACACGGGCTGGGGGTCGGCATCTGCTTTTATAATGACAGCGGGGCTCGTGCAGTGACTATTTTACTACACGGGCCCCGATCACTGTATAATCATATCCCTAATAGTTAATGGTTACTGTATGTATATAATCGCATAAGGAGCGCTGTGTATTACCGGTACTTACAACTACAAGCGCTCGCCGAGAGGAGGGAGGAGGCAGGAGGCAGGCCGGGAGGACAGGCGCTGGCAGTGTGAGTCATACGTCATGCGCCCACGCCGCCTGCTTCATTCATAAAGTGGGCGGCGCAGGCGCGTGACGTATGACTCACACTGCCAGCGCCCATCCTCCCAGCCTGCCTCCTCCCTCCTCTCGGGAGCGCTTGTAGTTGTAAGTACCGGTATTACACAGCGCTCCTTATGCGATTTATTATCACTTCCTGCAGGGTCCGCCTGCAGGAAGTGATAATAAAAGGTGAAGGCTGGCGGCCGGCGGCGGCTACGCGGGCCACATGACAATGTCTGGCGGGCCGGATTCGGCCCGCGGGCCTTGTGTTTGACACCCGTGCCTTAGAGTGATGCTGAGATATTCTGCAAACGTTGCAGTAAGGGGAAATGTGCGCAGAGCCACAACGATCGGAAAGTACAGTAATTCACTAAAAAATATTGATTGGTTGCATTAGGTCAATTCTAATCTGCATCTGTGTACATGCACCTTGTACGGTGGCTCACGGTTCTGCACTATAGAGCCACAGGCAATCTGTGTGCCGCCCTCTCGCCTGAAAGCAATACTTATACCTCTGTAATTCAATGCCATCTTTGAGGAAAAATATATATATTTGTGTCTATATCAAATAGGGGTAGATGGAGGCACAGTAAGAGCCGCTTCATGCATCAGTCATAACCGTGTGCAATGTCTAGTCGCTAAATCTTCTTTTATTTATTTTCCTATTTTGCTGATTGCTATTCGGTTGGATCTCTATCTACTGTACATACAGTTGAAACCAGACGTTTACATACACTATATAAAAAGACACATAGGTATGTTTTTCTCAATATCTGACATGAAATCAGAATAAACCTTTCCTGTTTTTGGTCAATTAGGATTACCATAATTATTATTATTTGCCAAATGCCAGAATAATGAGAGAGAATGTTTTAAGGCAGTTTTATTACTTTCTGCAAAGTCAAAAGTTTACATTTCATTAATATTTGTACCATTGCCCTTAAACTGTATGATTTGGGTCAAACGTTTTGGATATCCTTCCACAAGCTTCTCTTGTCTTTTCAGCTTTGGCCATAAATTTTCAATAGGATTGAGATCAGAGCTTTGTGATGGCCGCTCCAAAACATTGACTTTGTTATGCTTAAGCCACTTTGTAACCAGTTTGGCAGTATGCTTCGGGTCATTGTCCATTTGGAAGACCCATTTCTGCCCAAGCTTTAACTTCCTGTCTTGAGATGTTGCTTCTCCTGCAGCAAAACAACCCCACAACATGATGCTGCCACCCCCGTGTTTTTACAGTTGGGATGGTGTTCTTAGGCTTCCAAGCTTCTCCCATTTTCCTCCAAACGTAATGATGGTCATTATGGCCAAGTTACATTTTTGTTTGGTCAGACCACAGGACATGTCTCCTAAAATGTAGGTCTTTGTTCCTGTGTGCATTTTCAAACATTAATCTGGCTTTTTTATGTTTCTTTTGGAGTAATGGCCTCTTCCTGGCAGAGTGGCCTTTCAGCCCATGTTGATCAGTACTCGTTTCACTGTGGATATTGATACACTCTTACCAGCTTCTTCTACCATCTTCACAAGGTCTTTTGCTTTTGTTCTTGGGTTGATGCACATGTCGGACCAAAGCATGTTCATCTCTGGGACACAGAACCCGTCTCCTTCCTGAGCGGTATGATGGCTGGACATTCCCATCTTGTTTGTACTTACGTATAATTGTTTGTACAGATGAATGACGCATCTTCGGGTATCTTGAAATTGCACCCAAGGTTGAGCCAGACTTGTGCAAGTCCACAATTCTTTTCCTGATATCTTGGCTGATTTCTTTAGACTTTCCCATGATGCTACACAAAGCAGTGTGTTTTAGGTGTGCATTTAAATACATCCACAGGTGTGTCTCTAATTAACTCAGATGTTGCCAACAAACCTAAGAGAAGCTTCCAAACACATGACATCATCATATGGGCAGTCCAGAATTGTTTAACCACCTCCCGACTGCCTAACGCAGGGATGCGTCCTGCGGGCGGCCGAGTTATTCCTCCTTCACGCATCTACGCGTCATCTCGCGAGACGTATCATTACTGTATGGGGTTACTAAGGGGGCATAACTACTGCGTGGGGGTAATAAATGTGCATTCTACTGTGTGGGAGCATTAAGAGGTTATCACTACTGTGAGGGGGCACTAAAGGGGCATCAGTACTGTGAAGGGGCACTAAGAGGGCATCACTACTGTGAGGGAGCACCAAAGGGGCATCAGTACTGTGAAGGGGCACTAAGAGGGCATCACTACTGTGAGGGAACACTAAGGGGACATTCTACTGTAAAGGAACACTAAAGGGGCATCACTACTGTGTGAAGGTGGCACTAACCGGAAATAATTACTATGTGAGGCACTAAGGGGGCATAAAGGGCCTGGTCAGCATAATGTGAAGTAAACTCTTGACTCCTCCTCCTGTCCAGCGCTAGAAGGCATTTTACGTTCATATTTTTCACATAATTGAGCGGGTAGGGGGCGTATGGTGAATGTGGGCGGTCTTGACTAGCTATGGGTTGGGGGGGTTTAGGAGATGGGCCATTAAAAATTTGCAATGGGGCCCAACCTTTTCTAATTACACCCCTGCAAATGCACTTTGTCAAGGCAGTGTGAATAGAGCCTAAACTTGCGCATTTTTTGTTGTAAGGCACCTGATACAATAGCACCACTTCGGAATGACTTCTGCTTGGTAATTATCTTGTAGGTCAGAGAAGATGAAGACATGTTTCACGGTTGAACAGAAGATACCATTCACACAAAAAAAATACGACAAAGCATCTGAAACAGAAAATAATATTTACAAAAGAAAATCTTTCCAGGGGAGAATTCAGACAAGGGAATAATTAGACTTCAACTTATCTTTCATTGAATGAATTCCTCACTAGAAACCTTATTACAGAGAATTATTCGAAGATAAGTCTCCAGAAATAATTACAAATGGAAGAGAAGGTGAATTCTCAACTCCAAGAAGGATGAGGGTGCCCATAGATCAACAGCAGAGGGCCTCATCTACACGTAACAGTAATGAACAGAAGAGACCTGGAGAAGTGTGCGCCCCCATTGTGGCGGAATATCTGGGCAAAAGGATTGACTTTTAACCTTTATGGGGGACACAATCCTCTATGGGTCACCAGCAGCTATCCATTCTAAATTCCCTAAAAATGTGCCCCATGCCAGAATTTTGGACAGCTAAATTAATTGCTATATTGTGCAGGTTCAAAAAGACTTTCTAACCCCATTCCTGACATGGAGGCAGCCAAAACTAGAAAAATGAAATCTTCCTTAAAGGGACACTGTCACCTGGATTTCACTTACCGAGCTAATAACATCACCAACATTATTTACTTTAAAATATACTAGTATTACTGCCCTGTGCCTTTTATTTTGTCTAAAAAATCGCTTTTATTAATATGCAAAGTACCTCAATAAGGAGCCCAAGGGGACGTCCTTCTGGCAGTTGGAGCCCAGCCGCGCCAATTACTTCGGAGCCCAGCACTGCCCCACTGCTAATTTATTCACTGCTCAGCGCCGAGGTAATGCTTGTGCAGCGCCCGTAATCCTGCGCATGTGTCAGTGCCCGCACGGTGTCCTGGCATCGGCCTCACAGAAGTCATTGCACATGCGCCAGCTTCGCTCGACCCGGAAAGGAAGAGCGGAGCGGCGCGACTTGCCAGGCGGGCGGAGGACGGAGGAGCAGCAAAGCTAGTGCATGCGCAATGATCTCTGTGAGGCCGATGCCAGGACACTGCGCGGGTGCTGACATGTGTATACATGCGCAGGATTTCGGGCGCTGCATAAACATTACATTGGCAAAGAGGAGTAAATAAATTAGCAGTGGGGAGGTGCTGGGCTCCGAAGTAATGGGCGCAGATGGGCTCCAACTGCCGGAGGGATGTCCACTTGGCTCCTTATTGAGGTACTTTGCATATTAATAAAAATTTATTTAAAAAAAAATATTATAAAAAGTGTTTTATAGACAAAATAAGACACAGGGCAGTAATACTAGTATATTTTAATGTAAATTGTGGAGACTGATGTGGTGATGTTATTAGCTCAGTAAGTGAAATCCAGGTGACAGTGTCCCTTTAACCCCATCAGCACCCTGCGATTTTTTTTGAATTTTCGTTTTTTACTCTCTGCCTTCCCGGAGCCATAACTTTTTTCATTTTTCTGTTCAAATAGCCGTATGGCTTGTTTTTTGTTACAATTTGTACTTTCTAATGACCTCCATTTAATATTTCATAAAATGTGGTGAGAAGCTGTAAAAAATTCCAAATGGGGTAGAACTGGGAAAAAACAACAACACAATTCTGCCACAGTTTTATAGGTGTTTTAATGGCATTCCCTACGCGGTAAAACGGACACGTTCTGTCCCTTCTATCCCTGGATCGGTACGATTACAGTAATACCACAGTTGTATAGTTTTTCTAGTGTTTTAATACTGAAAAAAAAAAATATTCTGACCTTTATAACTTTTTTATATTTCAGTCTACGGAGTTGTGTGGGGGCTAATTTTTTTGTGGGGCAATCTGTAGTTTTTTTTTATTGATATTGGAGTGCGTATGACTTTTTATTACATTTTTTGGGAGGGGAACCACGGGAAAAAAAATAGCAAATCGGCCATTTTGATTTTTTTTTTTCCATTTCGTCATCTACCGTACAAGATAAATACATTTATATTTAAATAGTGTGTGTATTTTGGAACTTGGAGATGCCTATGATGTTTTATTTTTTCATTTGTTTATTTTTTATGAGGAAAGTGGGGTGATTTGAATTTTTGTATTTTTTTTGTATTTTTTAAAACAGTTTTTTTAAGTCACCCTAAGCAATCCAATACACTAAGGCCTCATGCACACGACAGTTGTTTTTCTCGGCCTCCGTTCCGTTTTTTTGGTGGATAGGATGGGGATCCATTCATTATAATGGGCCAGCAGAAAAATGCTGATAGTTCATCCGTTTGTGTTCCGCGTCCGTTGTCCGCGTTTCCCTTCAGAAATAGTGCATGTCCTACTTTTTTCACATTTGAGGACAAGGATAGGCATTTATTACAAGGGATCTGTGAAAAAAAACTGATCCTCCGTTTTTTTTTTTGCAGACGCAAAAAACAACTGTCGTGTGCATGAGGCCTAATAACAATGTTCTTCAATAAACTGCAGTAGATTACAATTCAAATGTTTTATTACAGATTCGCTATGTCCTTATGGAGCCTTGCCTGAACATATTCAGAAAGACCATGGCTTTTATACAGAAGCAACAGCTTCCTTGATTTACGCACAGGGAAGCTGTTGAAGGCCAGGGAGGGCAACACAGGGAAAGCTTCCACAGATGCCGTGGTCCCAAATTACCACAGCATTTGAAGTTTTAAACGTCTGTGATTGGTGTTATTGCCAGTCGTAGACATTAGCATTGATTGCTGTTAAAATAAACCCCAAAAAAGAGCAGAAACATAACGGCTATAGCACTCGTTGCGCTCACGAGAGAGACGCCATTTTTAAAGAACCGGACTTCCACCGTACATGTATAAAGGGGGTCCTGAACGGGTTAAAGGGTAGTCACATTTTAGACATTTTTGGCACATCAAAAGGATATGCCATAAATGTCTTACAGATGTGGGTCCCACCTCTAGGACCTGATCCTATCTCAGTTACGGGTCCCTGCCATAAAGAGAGCACATTGAGCATACATGACTTCCTCTCCATTCACCGCTATGGGACTTCTGACAATAGCCAAACCAGCACTTGGCTATTTTCGAATTCCCAGAGCGGTTTATAGAGGGTGGCCACACACATGCGGATTGTTCTCTATTTACTTCGGGGCCCCGAGATAGGAGCAGGTTCCAGAGGAGGGAACCATATCTATCAGACATTTAAGGCATATCCTATCAATATACCGTAAATGCCCCAGATGGTAATACCCGTTTAATATGTCCTTTTTTCCATTATAAGAATTAGACAATTTCAGGAACCATTCTTCAGCAATAGTAACTTCAAAAAACAGCAATAAAAAAACAACCCAAAAAGTTTCAACTGGTTGCGCCTCCCAGTATTCAATATGCCACTATATAGAGAATTACACCATATAACGATATACAACCATATAAATAAAGGCAGCTGAGCAGTATATAACATCTATATGATAGCACATGAATTGAGGACGTGTCCTTTGGATAGGTCAGCAGTACCTGATTGATGGGGGTCCGACACCCAGGATCCCCGCCGATCAGCTGTTTGAGAAAGCAGTGGCGCTCGCAGTAGCGCCACAGACTTCTCTTAGCTTTCCCTAGGGCAGTGACGTCACTTTCATCAGCCACATGGCCTAGACACAGCTCAGGCCCATTGAAGTGAACGCGGTACCGCGAACGCTAATACGCTGCTGTGCTTAGTGATTACAGAGAAGGCAACGGCGATGTTGGCTTCTCAAACAGCTGATCAGCGGTGCTCCTGGGTGTCGGACCCCCACCGATCAGATACTGATGTCCTATCCTGAGGATAGGTCATCAGTAAAAAACACTTGAAAAACCCCTTTAATGTTGGCACAACCCACAGCTTCCAGTCCCTGTCCTTGTATTCGGAGTGCTTCTCACTGCTGTGCCAGCAATATACTCTCTACCGCAGGTGTAAATGTACTCTTAGCAGCACTGTCATGTTACATTAAGCTTGGATAGACGGTGGGATTCCCCTGCCAGACAAACACTGCTTCCCCCAGCTCAGCTCCCTGCATTCCAACCCTAAATCTCTCATTGTCTGGATCCTAGGGAAGGAACAAGCTAAAAATACATGACAGGTGGAAGGATCAGCTTTAGACTCATCAAGTCACGACAAGGGACTTATGGGAGAAGGTTCTGTAGGCTGATCTAAACAGCTTCGACTCTGCTAAACCTCATGTTGTATAATTACAGTACATTAAAAGGGAAATTGTCTCAAGTTTTATACTGTCCTACCTGAGGGCAAACTGGTGGCAGATACCCTTAGAAAAACAGATACCCTCGCTTGTGGCCATGTCACCAGTAAGGCCAGTGAATGGCTGCAGCAGAGAACATGAGCCTTTCCAGAAGTTTATAAACTGGGGACTGAAGGGAGCTGAACTGGACCAACGGTGCTGGAAAGGAGCGTCAGGGGGCAGAGGAGTGGGTTTTTCTTTATGTACTTTAGGCAGGGTGCTGAATCTTCTTGAGAAGACCAGTCCTGTATGGAGACTTCCTGGAAGTACTCCCAGGTATGGAGACTTACCTTGGAACCGAACCAGAGTTTGGGAAATGTTTTTTTTACAGTAGAAATACATTTCTGAAGTTATTATGCGAAGTCTCGCGAGACTTCGCAAAGCAATAACTAACTTCGGCTCATTGGAGCCAATATATTCTAATTCTGTACAGAGCTCCTGCTCCGTACAGTATTAGAACCAAGTTTTATGCAAATCAACTTTGGATGTTTCATCCGAAGTCGATTCGCTCATCCCTAGTAGCCATTCAAGATATCCATGTTCAAGGGTGCTGGTCCCTCATCAGTATGGAGTAGGATTCTGGCTGGCTCAGTGCAATGCCTTGGAAGCAGCTTAGGCAGGGGACAGAATCTCCTTGAAGAGACCAGTCCTGTATGGAGACTTATTAGCAATGCTCCATGGAACTCAAATTGAGCCCCTTCCAATAGGTGGCACTGACGAGATGGTTCTCCTTCTTGGGAGATGCCTCTTTACATATTCTTTATGTACAGCGCTGATTTAGCCAAACTGAAAATTCTGGACAATCCCTTTAAATATAATATAGTTTATTAGAACATTTTTATCCCAAGTGGTCTAGTATTAGGCTGGAGGTATAATGGTGGGTTCACATCGTGTTTTTGCCATCCATTTAACGTTTACGTTGGGAAAAAAAGGATGAAAAACCACTGCACCCCATGTTTTCGTATCCTGCAGAGTCAGATAAAAAAAAAGGATATACAGTGTATATATATATATATATGGTAAGGGATGGCTCTCTCACAAGGATTTGGCAATGACAGACTTCCCTCAGACAGCAGGGTTCACAGGGTGCTTTATTTTGTCTCTTCAGCAGTACAGACGATCACCCAGTTAACGTTACTGGGTGATATGAGGTTCCAGCACTACAAAATACCAATACAAAAGAAAAACCTGCCTGTCTGGGCTCTACCTAATACATAAGTCTTCCTAACTCACCAAGATGCAGTTCACACATGGGTCAGATCCGGCTTTACTCAGCCATATGGTCCAGCAGCCTCCTGTCTGTACCTTGGGGGGATATGGTCCAAGAGTTCTCCCAACTCTGACCGTGCGAACCTCTTTCCTCAGGCGTCGCTGCCCCCCCCCCCCCCCCAAAAAAAACCCCGCAGCCTTTCACACAGCCACGTGGCCCCCCAGACCTCCTGGCTGGGACAACACAGAGCCTCTGCAGGCTTCCTTTTCAATTCCACTAGGGTCACTTCCTCTCATATACAGAGGGTTGTCATTAATTATCGCAGACCACCTCAGGTTAAGGGGAATACAGTATGTGCAGTGGAAGGGTGTTTGTGTGCGTGTGGGGGGTGAATGGGTTTAATCCTACCTGGCATTTAGTGGGTAGTGCTGCCCTGCCATGACCAGAAGCTGACAAAGGTCGGTGTCTCTGATCATAGAGTAATGCAGGGGAGGATGGAGACAATGGTGATTTAAAGGGGTTGTCTTATCTGAGACAATGGGGGCATATCGCTAGGATATGCCCCCATTGTCTGATAGGTGCAGGTCCCGGGCCCCAAATTGGTGGAGTGTGCACTGCGCATGTGCAGCCGCCCTTTGTTCATTTCTATGGGGCCGTCGAAAATAACCGAGCTGGCGCGGCTATTTCTATCAGGCCCATAGAAGTGAATAGGAGCCGTGGTCGGCCTTGCGTTGTGCACCCCATTCACTTCTATGGGGAGAGCGCTTAGTGGTGGCCGGACCGGAGTCCTCCAAACACCACTTTGGCAGTTCTCGATATAGATGCGGTCCCAGCGGTGCGACCCGCACCTATCAGAAAATCAGGGTATATCCTAGCTATATGCCCCAATTGAGACAACCCCTTTAACACCTACACACTGTTTTTTATGATCTCTATGAAAGTTATGCCAATACCCTTTGACTCCTGCCCACCTCTCCATGATTCTGCTCCTTCTCCTATTTTGGGGTGGCCTCTATCAGGGGTTTGGTTAGAAGTTGCCACAGACTGGATTTGGTGACAAAGCGTATAACCAGAAAGAAATGAAGGATATGCTGAATCCTTGCCCTGAACTGTCCGCTCCCTGCACCTTCCCACAAACTCTTCATCTTGATTTAACGGTAAGTGGAGGAAGGCTTTCACATACTGTGTTCTGGGAATGCTGTGTTGTGCCACAAGGGAGAAATTGTAAATGAGATACTGCATTGCAGTCAATGAATTCTTTACTGGAAGCATCATGTCTTGCATATATTGGATGTACACAGGACAAGTAACTACTCTCATTGTATAATTGTACTGGAATAGACACATGACACAAAATAGGAACAAATGTGATTATTTTGTGGCTCTTTGCTCAAATAAAAAAAAATATATCAAGTTTTCCCCCATTTTTGCATTCAGTACCCCATAACGAGAAAGTAAAAACTGAATTGTAGAACGTTTTGCAAATCTATTAAAAAAAGAGAAAAACTAAAATGTCACATGGACATAAGTATTCAGACTCTTTGCTATGATTTGAAATTTAGCTATGGGGCCTCCCATTTCTCTTGATCATTTTTGAGATGTTTCTACATCTTGATTGGAGTCCACCAGGGGTAAATTCAGTTGACTGGACACGATTTGGAAGGACACCCCCTACAATTGTCTACATAAGGTCTCACAACTGACAATTCGTATCAGAGCAAAATCTAAGCCATGAGAATTGCCTGTAGAGCTCAGAGACAGTATTATGTGGAGGCACAGGTCTGGAGAAAGGTCCAAAAACATTTCTGCTGCACTAAAAGTTCCCAATAGAAGTTTGGAACAATGATGACTCTTCCTGGAACTGGCCGCCCAACCACATTACGTAATCAGGGGCGCAGATGGGAGAAACTACCAAAAGGTCAACCGCCACTGCAACACTCCACCAATCAGGGCTTTATGGCCAATACAAGCTTCTCCTCAGTAAAAGACACATCAAAGTCCAACTAGTGATTGAAAACAGACATTCATAGCTCTAAAAGGTGGCATCAAACGCCATTGCACATGCCATAGACTCCACAATGAAAGAAATCTAATTGTTCAGATACAAATAAGACCCCCATGTGATACTGTAGGCACTATGTCATATGTTAATCACTGTTTACTAATGAGCATCATTACACTCCTAAATGCTGCGACTGCCTGAAAATCAGTGGAAGAAGAAAAGAACGAGCAGAACATTCCTCAAAAATCTGTCACACTACACAATGCTGATGTTCTTCTGGCTGGGCTCAGTCATTACAATCTTTAATTTCCTAATTTAACAGAAATTTGGAAATGAAACATTTGTCATGTCGATAATTACAATTAAAAATCCATTTTACGTTATCAATTCTTTATCTGATGACAGAGTGCCACTCCGGACGATCAAGGGGAGATGTGTTCACTCTATATATCACTGACAAAGGAAATTCTCATTCCTTCTATGCCTCTGTGGGAGGCAGGAGCTGGAGAGAAGCTCATTCTAGTTAGAGACTGGCCAGGGTCCTTGGGTTGGAACCTGTGACATCAACAAGATAGGAGTGGTGACATCACTGAATAAGAATTACTCAGCCAATCAGAATCAATGGAATGTCCACAGTTTTTTTTGATAGGGGTGGAAAGGGGCGCATTTAACTAGCAGCCCGGCTGAACTGGCTCCAGTCTACTATGGCATAGCCATTTCTAAGACAGAAACAGTTTTACACAAAGTCTTAAGAAGTCCGCCCGTGAAGTTTGACAGGTGTAAAGTATGCTGTGAAACTGTGATCTCGGAGTACAACAAGGTTCTGTTCATTTGGCATTCAATGGTTCAGGAATACAACCAACCCAACAGAAAAAATGAATACCAAACTAGGTGCATTGTCTGACATCCAACAGATTCCAGATCCCACATGTGGAAGTATGAGAATATAAAGAATGAAAAGTACCAGTAAGAAAGGGCCGTATCTTTCTGCACGACTTGACTACACAGTAAAAGCACCCAATGGTTCCAGAAATCAAAGCAATAGATTGTCCTTGGCATCTGTCCTAAAAAACCTATATTTGGGTCAATAACAGGCAGAATAATACTAATTATATTAGAACCGACACATACCTCAGATATACCTATAGAAAATCATATGGGGGCCTAGATATATATAATACTACTCCTACTCCTACAACAACTCTACAAATAGCCCCTAATAATAATAATGAGAAATACTCACATTAATTATCAAGCGAAAATCTTTATTATTGGTAAAAATTATATATAAGACATGGTGAATACATAAGGGAGGAGGTGGCTACAAGACAGCCTCACCCCCAACCCCTGATAGTGGAGATCACACTAGAGAAACTCAGGGCATAAGTCTACGAAGATAATGATATAGTATCCACGGGTAATAGTTGTGCACACAGCCCAGGTGGCACATAGTATAGACTAGTGCACTAGTTTAATTAACAATCCCGGACATGTGCTACAAACATACAATGTATAGGGGTCAGATAGCCCCAAAAGGAGGTGCGGGCCTTAGTAACACAAAAGTCAGAAGGAAAGTCCGTACCTCAAGGTATGTATGAGCTGCACGACATAACTACAGGTCCTTCTCAAAAAATTAGCATATTGTGATAAAGTTCATTATTCTCTGTAATGTACTGATAAACATTAGACTTTCATATATTTTAGATTCATTACACACCAACTGAAGTAGTTCAAGCCTTTTATTGTTTTAATATTGATGATTTTGGCATACAGCTCATGAAAACCCAAAATTCCTATCTCAAAAAATTAGCATATCATGAAAAGGTTCTCTAAACGAGCTATTAACCTAATCATCTGAATCAACTAATTAACTCTAAACACTTGCAAAAGATTCCTGAGGCTTTTAAAAACTCCCAGCCTGGTTCATTACTCAAAACCGCAATCATGGGTAAGACTGCCGACCTGACTGCTGTCCAGAAGGCCATCATTGACACCCTCAAGCAAGAGGGTAAGACACAGAAAGAAATTTCTGAACGAATAGGCTGTTCCCAGAGTGCTGTATCAAGGCACCTCAGTGGGAAGTCTGTGAGAAGGAAAAAGTGTGGCAGAAAATGCTGCACAAAGAGAAGAGGTGACCGGACCCTGAGCAAGATTGTGGAGAAGGACCGATTCCAGACCTTGGGGGACCTGCGGAAGCAGTGGACTGAGTCTGGAGTAGAAACATCCAGAGCCACCGTGTACAGGCGTGTGCAGGAAATGGGCTACAGGTGCCGCATTCCCCAGGTCAAGCCACTTTTGAACCAGAAACAGCGGCAGAAGCGCCTGACCTGGGCTAGAGAGAAGCAGCACTGGACTGTTGCATGTCATTCGGAAATCAAGGTGCCAGAGTCTGGAGGAAGACTGGGGAGAGGGAAATGCCAAAATGCCTGAAGTCCAGTGTCAAGTACCCACAGTCAGTGATGGTCTGGGGTGCCATGTCAGCTGCTGGTGTTGGTCCACTGTGTTTTATCAAGGGCAGGGTCAATGCAGCTAGCTATCAGGAGATTTTGGAGCACTTCATGCTTCCATCTGCTAAAGCTTTATGGAGATGAAGATTTCATTTTTCAGCACGACCTGGCACCTGCTCACAGTGCCAAAACCACTGGTAAATGGTTTACTGACCATGGTATTACTGTGCTCAATTGGCCTGCCAACTCTCCTGACCTGAACCCCATAGAGAATCTGTGGGATATTGGAAAGAGAAAGTTGAGAGACGCAAGACCCAACACTCTGGATGAGCTTAAGGCCGCTATCGAAGCATCCTGGGCCTCCATAACACCTCAGCAGTGCCACAGGCTGATTGCCTCCATGCCACGCCGCATTGAAGCAGTCATTTCTGCAAAAGGATTCCCGTCCAAGTATTGAGTGCATAACTGAACATAATTATTTGAAGGTTGACTTTTTTTGTATTAAAAACACTATTCTTTTATTGGTCGGATGAAATATGCTAATTTTTTGAGATGGGAAATTTGGGTTTTTATGAGCTGTATGCCAAAATCATCAATATTAAAACAATAAAAGGCTTGAACTACTTCAGTTGGTGTGTAATGAATCTAAAATATATGAAAGTCTAATGTTTATCAGTACATTACAGAAAATAATGAACTTTATCACAATATGCTAATTATTTGAAAAGGACCTGTACATGTGACTACAAATGGCACAAAAGTATTTACCCATAGTGGACAATTTGACCGAGGTTCTCAGTGTGCTGCTGCCGCGCGTTTCGCCAACCCTGCGGCTTTGTCAGGAGGCTTAAAAGCTTCACCATGTCTTATATATATTTTTTACCAATAATAAAGATTTTTGCTTGATAATTAATGCAAGTATTTCTCATTATTATTAGGGGCTATTTGTAGAGTTCTTGTAGGAGTAGTAATACTAATTATATAGTTTGCACATAGTTATACTCTTGTACATAGGAAGTAGAATCATAGTAATTATATTCTTGTACATAGGAGGCAGTATTATAGTAGTTATATTCTAGTACATAGGAGCAGTATTATAATAGTTATATTCCTGTACATAGGAGGCAGTATTATAGTAGTTATATTCTTGTACATAGGGAGCATTATTATAGTAGTTATATTCTTGTACATAGGAGCAGTATTATAGTAGTTATATTCTTGTACATAGGGAGCATTATTATAGTAGTTATATTCTTGTACATAGGAGGCAGTATTATAGTAGTTATATCCATGTACATAGGAGCAGTATTATAGCAGTTATATTCTTGTACATATGGACAGTATTATAGTAGTTATATTATTGTACATAGGAGGCAGTATTATAGCAGTTATGTTCTTGTACACAGGAGGCAGTATTATAGTAGTTATATTTTTGTACATATGGACAGTATTATAGTAGTTATATTCTTGCAAATAGGAAGCAGTATTATAGTAGCTATATTCTTGTACATAGGAAGCATTATTATAGTAGTTATATTCTTGTACATAGGAGGCAGCATTATAGTAGTTATATCCATGTACATAGGAGCAGTATTATAGCAGTTATATTCTTGTACATATGGACAGTATTATAGTAGTTATATTATTGTACATAGGAGGCAGTATTATAGCAGTTATGTTCTTGTACACAGGAGGCAGTATTATAGTAGTTATATTTTTGTACATATGGACAGTATTATAGTAGTTATATTCTTGCAAATAGGAAGCAGTATTATAGTAGCTATATTCTTGTACACAAGAAGCAGTATTATAGTATTTACATTCTTATACATATGGGCAGTATTATAGTAGTTATATTCTAGTACATAGGAGCAGTATTATAGTAGTTATATTCTAGTACATAGGAGGCAGTATTATAGCAGCTACATTCTTGTACATAGGGGGAGTATTATAGCAGTTATATCCTTGTACATAGGGGCAGTACATAGGATATTCATTTACATAGGAGGCAGTATTATAGTAGTTATATTCTTGTACATAGGAGGCAGTATTATAGTAAAGAAATAATCATGGCAAGCTCCAATGCAGAGGTCCGGGGAGGTCCTTGGCACTCCAACACAAACTGGCGAAAAAACAATGGAATCCTTTATTGAAGAATAGGCATAAAATCCAGGTATGCCAAACACATATGGGGTCATTTATCAAACAGGTGTAAAGTAGAACTGTCTGAGTTGCCCATAGCAACCAATCAGATTCCACCTTTAATCTTTCACAGCTCCTTTAGAAAATGAAAGGTGGAATCTGATTGGTTGCTATGGGCAACTCAGCCAGTTCTACTTTACACCTGTTTGATAAATGACCCCAATATGGCACAGAAAAATGCACCTCCTGTGATGAATTTTGGATGTATATAATACCCTTAGTCGTAGCAAGGTGGTGTGAACACGGGAGCTACTTATATCTAATGCTGGGATGGAGTTGTGTAATACATGTGTGGCAGCAGCTCACAGGGAATGATCCCACTGGCCTCAGACACAACAGACACAGCACAATACATAGGACAAACTAAAGTGGAAACCGAAATAAACAGAAAGAAAAACACCAAACCAGGTCAAAATCAATAGTGTAATAAAAAATCTTGCTTGTGGTTGAGTCCATTAGGTACACAAGTGCCCAATTTGAATACCCATCCAGCTTCAGTACTTAATACTCTGCAGTGTGCATCGCCACCTCTGACTGGCAGTCACTTTTCCGATGCCTCGTACCTCCAAGTGTGAACTGTTACCTTCATGCACATGGAGAATATGATGAGAAACAGCAGATATATGGTTTAATGGTTTCATGTTCTTATTTTCCAAATTGGTGCCTGCCATCTAAGTGTTTGCAGATTCTGATTTTGAGGGGTCGCACTGTACAGCCCACGTACTGTAGTTTTACATTTAATAAGCTATATTACATTAGTACTATTACAGTTTATGCACAGTTTGATTTTATACTTGGTATCGTTGGCTGAAGAAAAAATCCTTGGATGTTTTTTACACTACAACATGTGTATCACATTTAAAAGGAAGCATTATACTGTCACCAAGTTGGCTGAGCAGGACAACCAGCCGCATCCACAGACTAGGGGATCTGTGCTAAAGATTTGGGGTTTTAGGGATACGTTGAACGCCACCTTTGAGGATTTCTGAGAAGCAAGGATCAGTGTTTAATACCGGGAAGTATTTCTTCATAATGCCATTGATAAATTCACAATTCACCCCATAAGTCACACTGACATTCCCCCCCACACACACTTTGTGCATCTTAGGCTGAGTTCACACGGGCGAGATTTCCGCGCGGGTGCAATGCAGTAGGTGAACGCATTGCACCTGCACTGAATCCTGACCCATTCATTTCAATGGGGCTGTGCACATGAGCATTTTTTTTCATGCATCACTTCTGCAATGCTTTAAAATCGCAGCATGTTCTATATTCTGCGTTTTTCACGCAGCCCTGGCTCCATAGAAGTGAATGGGGCTGCATTAATAACGCATTGCATCTGCAAGCAAGTGCGGATGCAATGCGTTTTTCACTGATGGTTGCTAGGAGATGTTGTTTGTAAACCTTCAGTTTTTTATCACGCGCGTGAAAAACGCATCAAAACGCATTGCACCCGCGCGGAAAAAACTGAACAACTAAACGCAATTGCAGCCAAAACTGACTGAACTTGCTTGCAAAATGGTGCGAGTTTAACTGAACGCACCCTGAACGCATCCGGACCAAATCTGTCACGCTCGTGTGAACTCAGCCTTAGGCCCCTTTCACACGGGCGAGTTTTCCGTGCGGGTGCGATGCGTGCGGTGAACGCATTGCACCCGCACTGAATCCTGACCCATTCATTTCTATGGGGCTGTGCACACGAGCGGTGATTTTCACGCATCACTTATGCGTTGCGTGAAAATCGCAGCATGCTCCTCTTTGTGCGTTTTTCACGTAACGCAGGCCCTATAGAAATGAATGGGGTTGCGTGAAAATCGCATGCATCCGCAAGCAAGTGCGGATGCGGTGCGATTTTCACGCATGGGTTCTAGGTGACAGTCTATTCACTGTATTATTTTCCCTTATAACATGGTTATAAGGGAAAATAATAGCATTCTGAATACAGAATGCTTAGTATAATAGTGCTGGAAGGGTTAAAAATAATAAAAAAGTTAACTCACCTTCTCCTCTTGTTCGCGTAGAGGCCGGTCTGTTCTTTAGCTGTGGCTGAAGGACCTTTGATGACGTCAGATCACATGCTCCATCACCATGGTGATGGACCATGTGATTGGAGCATGTGATCTGACATCACCTCAGGTCATTCAGTCCACAGCTAAAGAACAGACCGGCATCTACGCTAACAAGAGGAGAAGGTGAGTTAACTTTTTTATTATTTTTAACCCTTCCAGCACTATTATACTAAGCATTCTGTATTCAGAATGCTATTATTTTCCCTTATAACCATGTTATAAGGGAAAATAATACAATCTTCAGAACATCAATCCCAAGCCCGAACTTCTGTGAAGAAGTTCGGGTCTGGGTACCAAACATGCGTGATTTTTCTCACGCGAGTGCAAAACGCATGACAATGTTTTGCACTCGCGCGGAAAAATCGCACATTTTCCCGCAACGCACCCGCCTCTTATCCGGGCAAAAAACATGACGCCCGTGTGAAAGAGGCCTTAGGCTGCGTTCACACGGGCGAGATTTCCGCGCGGGTGCAATGCAGTAGGTGAACGCATTGCACCTGCACTGAATCCTGACCCATTCATTTCAATGGGGCTGTGCACATGAGCGTTTTTTTTCATGCATCACTTCTGCAATGCTTTAAAATCGCAGCATGCTCTATATTCTGCGTTTTTCACGCAGCCCTGGCTCCATAGAAGTGAATGGGGCTGCGTTAATAACGCATTGCATCTGCAAGCAAGTGCGGATGCAATGCGTTTTTCACTGATGGTTGCTAGGAGATGTTGTTTGTAAACCTTCAGTTTTTTATCACGCGCGTGAAAAACGCATCAAAACGCATTGCACCCGCGCGGAAAAAACTGAACAACTAAACGCAATTGCAGCCAAAACTGACTGAACTTGCTTGCAAAATGGTGCGAGTTTAACTGAACGCACCCTGAACGCATCCGGACCAAATCTGTCACGCTCGTGTGAACTCAGCCTTAGGCCTCTTTCACACTACAGTATGTTGAATTCAGTGTTTTGCGTTCCGTTTTTCACGGATCCGTTGTTCCGTTTTTTGCTTCCGTTGTGGTTCCGTTTCCGTTCCGTTGTTCCGTTCCGTTTTTCCGTATGGCATATACAGTATACAGTAATTACATAGAAAAAATTGGGCTGCGCATAACATTTTCAATAGATGGTTCCGCAAAAAACGGAACGGATACGGAAGACATACGGATGCATTTCCGTATGTGTTCCGTTTTTTTTGCGGACCCATTGACTTGAATGGAGCCACGGACCGTGATTTGCGGCCAAATATAGGACATGTTCTATCTTTTCAACGGAACGGAAAAACGGAAATACGGAAACGGAATGCATACGGAACACATTCCGTTTTTTTGCGGAACCATTGAAATGAATGGTTCCGTATACGGACCGTATACGGAACGCAAAAAACGGACCGCAAAACTGAAAAAAAAAAACTGTATTGTGAAAGAGGCCTTATAGGGCAAAATGTATGTGCTGTTTCTCATCATATTCTCCATGTGCATGAAGGTACCAGTTTACACTTGGAGACGCAAGGCATTAAAAAAGTGACTCTGCCAGTCAGAGGTGGCAATGCACACCGTAGACCAGGGGTCAGCAACCCCCGGCACTCCAGCTGTTGTGAAACTACAACTCCCAGCATGCTCTATTCACTTCTACGGGAGCTCTGAGAACAGCCAAGCAAGTGTGCAGGCTGGGAGTCATAGTTTCACCACACCTGGAGTGCTGACCCCTGCCGTAGACTATTAACCCTTTCGCTACCAGCACCGTACATCTACATGTGTAAACATGGCGCCCACTCGCACGGCAGATCTGTGCTGTTTCAAATAGCAGAGACCTGCGGCTAATTACCGTGACCAGCAATAATGCTAATCGCGGTAATTAAATTCTTTAGATGCCGTGATCAAGTGAGATCACGGCTCTTAAATGCGCAAAAACCCGGAAGCTCGAGCTACCGGGCTTCCTACCGATGCCCCGTGTGGACAATTGGGGCATCGGTAGTTGCGCTGAACACTTTCAGCCTCACTGACAAGGCTGAAAGTTTTCATGATGCAATTATTATTTTGCCCACCAGATGGCAGGCAAGGATAAGAAATGAGCAATATCCAGTTTAAATCGCATTTTAAAAATCCTTGATAGAAGAAAATTTAAAATAAAAAAACATAATTTATAGGCTCATATATGAGCCTCAAAATCACCACAAAAAAATAAAAAATAAATGTTAAAAATATAGAAAAAAAATAAAAAAAATAAAAAAAATATATATATATATAAAAGTTCAAATCACCCCTCTTTCCGTATAATTTGCCATTTTTTCATTGCTTCTCTTACCCCCAAAAATTGGATCAGAAAGTCACGCACACTCCAAAATAGCATCAATAAAAACAACAGCTTGTCCAGCAAAAAATAAGCCACTAAACAGCTCAGTAGACATAAGTATAAAAAGTTATAGGGGTCAGAAAATGGTGATATAAAAAATAAATAAATCAAAGTTTAAATTTATTTTTACACTATTTAGACATAAAAAAAACTACATTGTAATCATACTTACCCAGAGAATGAGGGGCATTGGTCAGTTTTGCCGCAAACGGAACGCCGTGGGAAAAAAAAAACGTGAAACGGTGGAGGAATAGCAATTCTTTTCCATTTCCACCCCATTTGGAATTTTTTTACCGCTTCCCAATACATTTTATGCCATAATTAATGGTGGCATTAGAAAGTACAACTTGTCCCGCAAAAAATAAGCCCTCATACAGCTATGTAACCGGAAAATATAAAAAAGTATTGGCTCACGGAAAATAGGGAAGAAAAATTAAAATGCAAAAACTAAAAAACCTCCAACAGTGAAAGAGTTGAATACTGAAGCTAGATGGATATTCAAACTGGATACTTGTGTACCTAAAGCACTAAATTACAAGCAAGATTTTATATTACACTATTGATTTTGACCTGGTTTAGTGTGTTCATTTTCTCTGTTTATTTTGGTTTCCACTTTAGTTTTTCCTATGTAAGTTGCTGGGTCTGTTGTGTCTGAGGCCAGTGGGATCTGTCCCAGCATTAGATATAAGCACCACCCGTGTTCACACCATCTTGCTACGACTAAGGCCTCATGCACACCACTGTGTGTATTTTGCAGTCCGCAAAAACGGATCCGCAAAAAATACGGATGACATACGTGTGCATTCCGTATTTTGCGGAACGGAACAGCTGGCCCCTAATAGAACAGTATTATCTTTGTCCGTAATGTGGACAATAATAGGACATGTTCTATTTTTGCACGAAACGGAAATACGGACATACAGAAACGGAATACACACGGAGTAACTTCCGTTTTTTGTGTGGACCCATTGAAATGAATGGTTCCGTATACGATCCGCAAAAAGAACGGAACGGACACGGAAAGAAAATACGTTAGTGTGCATGAGGCCTAAGGGTGTTATATACATCTGAAACATATGACAGGAGGTGCATTTTTCTGAGCACTCTGGGGCACATTTATTAAGACCGATGTTTTAGACACCATTCTTAATAAACCCCTAAGCTGGCGGGTGGTTCTACCGAAGTTTTGAAGAGGCGCCTGCCTCTTCATAAGGCCTCTTTCACACGACAGTATGTCCATTTCAGTGTTTTGCGGTCTGTTTTTCACGGATCCGTTGTTCCGTTTTTTGCTTCCGTTGTGGTTCCGTTTCCGTTCCGTTGTTCCGTTCCGTTTTTCCGTATGGCAAATACAGTATACAGTAATTTCATATAAAAAATTGGGCTGGGCATAACATTTTCAATAGATGGTTCCGCAAAAAACGGAACGGATACGGAAGACATACGGATGCATTTCCGTATGCATTCCGTTTTTTGCGGACCCATAGACTTTAATGGAGCCACGGAACGTGATTTGCGGCCAAATATAGGACATGTTCTATCTTTAAACGGAACGGAAAAACGGAAATACGGAAACGGAATGCACACGGAGTACATTCCGTTTTTTTTGCGGAACCATTGAAATGAATGGTTCCGTATACGGACCGTATACGGACCGCAAAAAACGGCCCGCAAAACGGAAAAAAAAAACGGTCGTGTGAAAGAGGCCTAACTTTGGCGGATCCTTCGCCAATTCTAAATGTAAGATAGCTGGTGGTAATCAAGGGGGGCAGCTGATGGCACTGGGGGGGGGGGGGGAGCTGGTGGCACTGAGGGGGCAGCTGATGGCACTGAGTGGGGGGCAGCTGATGGCACTGAGGGGGCAGCTGGTGGCACTGAGGAGGGGGCAGCTGGTGGCACTGAGGGGGGGAGCTGGTGGCACTGAGGGGGGGAGCTGGTGGCACTGAGGTGGCAGCTGGTGGCACTGAGGTGGCAGCTGGTGGCACTGAGGGGCTGATTAGTTTTTATAAAGAAAAAAGTTTTTTTATAATTGTTTGTTATTAGAGTACTCGATTAATTGTTGGATTAATCAATAGACTACTCGATTACAAAAATAGTCGATAGCTGCAGCCCTATTTCTGTGTTCAGAAAATAATTGCAGCATGTTCTATGTTCTGCGTTTTTCATGCAGCTCTGGCTCCATAGAAGTGAATGGGGCTTCAGTGAAAAATGCATTGCATCCGGACACAATCAGGATAAAACGTGTTTTTCACTGATGGTTGCTATAAGATGTAGCAATTCTCAAGTTTTTTTTTTTTACGCGTGTGAAAAACGCATCAAAAACTGATTGCACTCACACGGAAAAAAACGTAAACACGCATTGCATCTGGATTGCATAAATTTCTCCCTAAAGCCCCATTCACTTGGGGAACCAGAGCTGCACAATATAGAACATTCTGCGAATTTTCCTGAAGGCAGAAATGAACAATCCTGTGTACAGTCCCATTGACATGAATGGGTCAGGAATCCGGATGTTATGCGTTTGCTGCAGCCATCGCAGCTGGACAGAAAACTCGCTTGCGTGAAAGAGGCCTTAGGGCAAATTGTTTTGCTTTTAAATCAGCTCCATTCTCAGGCTGTACGTCTACAATGCGTTGCTCCTATCTACAGTCTCCTATTCTGAATTACATTTAATTTTTACTAGTAAATTTACAGATGAGTAGATCGGCGCACAGTTAGACAAAATTATAAAAGATAAACCATGACTTGTGCTTATGGTTTTGTGTCCTTGGAAACAGCAACACATTTACATTTATTTGCTGCCATATAACACATTTTAATAAATAGCTCCCTTCATTTACAAACGCACCCATGCGAACGATGGGTCTCAGCAGTCTTATTTCACAGGCTCGCCTAATAAAGCTCTAACATGCAACAGAATGCAGAGATGAGACAATATTACGGTCTAACGGGGAGTATTTTAGCTCCAAAAAGGTAATCAGTCCTTAATAAGAAATGGATATGAAAATGTATGACAGAAATATAAGGAGAAAAATGGGTTGATAGGAGAGGATGGATAGATGTGAGATAGATAGACAGACAGACAGATATATAATAAATAGATATTGATGAAATACAGAATACATAAATGTATAAATAAGTATGGATAGAAGAATAGATACATAGATCTTTCACAAACATCTCGTCATAAAACTTCTTACCTCTTTTTTCCTTCTTTTTGTCTTGGTCACTTTATTTTCCTTAGACTTTTTGGACTTTTTTCTTTTTTGAATGGTGACCTGTTCGTCAGGAAAGAAGTCATCTATGGCCTCCATACCCAGATCTTCATCCTCTAAACAGAGAGAAGGCACCACGTTTTATTATAATTTTCATCTTTTAAGCAGGAAGACATTTCACAGGCATTAAAAGGGGTTGTCTGGAGTTATTTAAAAAAAAAAAAAAAATACAGCACAGTAAATCTGATGGGCAGCAATATATACATAAGCTAAACAAGTTTTAGGCAAAAAAAAAAAAAAAATTATATTTCCTAATTTCCCTAGTTCTGTTCTGGCCCCTTTGTTGACATGCAGTTGCAGAACTGCGGGGGCGTGTAACAACAATCTGAGGTTTTATTCACAATATTTGTGGGTGTCAAAGACTGCCGTTCCCCTTTCCCTGCTCTGCAAAGGGAGAGAATAAAAGTGCTGCCCTGTCTGCGATCTGAATGCTGGGATACTCATGTTGTATGTGTGGGACTACAAGTATAGTACAATGTCATTGCTGATACACACAGGATCTTCCCCCTACGTGTTCTTGTGTAATACTCTGCAGACATTTCCTCAGAGCCAGCAGAAGAGAACAGAGGAGAGGACTCCTCCGGTCTTTGTCAGCTCTGTGTTTGCAGGGTGAGGAGGGAGAGAAGATCCTGTCCTGCTCGACATCTGAGGCAGAGCCCCCAACCCTGAGTCTGTGCTGCTGATGGTTGAAGGGGTTAAACTTTGCTGAATCCAGTGGGAGAGGAGACAAAGGGCAAAAAAAATTCTAGGACAACCCCTTTAAAGCTTCCGCCTTTAGAACTTGAATATGAAAGACTTTTGATGGCTGTTTTTTCCAAATAAAAGGTCAAAAGCATTACAAAAACAAACAAACGAAGTAAACACAAATGAGTTGAAGGTCTACATCCTTTAGCATTCAGAAGTCAATTATTTCCTTAAAAAGTCTTATTGAAAATAATGAAGGTTAGGCCCAACAAAAAGTGGAACAGTTGCCCACAGCAACCAAATTATTGCACTGCGTTTCTAACCTTCACAAGAAAAATCATGACAAGAATAAGGTTGATGTGGCCAGCATCACAACTTTTTGTTTTCCCAATCTGAAATGTCAAGGAAAACCAGAAAAAACCCACCAATGGGAATCTTATCTGACTATTGGGCTACCAAGTGAGCATACGGGCATCTGAGCTCCAAACATCGGCAGTAGAATGGGTCATTCATTGACTTTCAAAGAAACAGTATTATGCCCCATCTGAGGGCACCATAAACTGGTGACCAAGACCGTGAGAAAAACACTGAGTTAGGGGTTGTCCAGCCTTTAGTAAGTGATGGCCTATTCTCAGGACATGCCATCACTAGGTGATTGTTAGGGGTCCAATACTGATTCTAGCAAAACAACTGGGTCAGTTAATGTGATCAGCCCAGCATTTTAATTAAAGACTATCTTTACCAGACCTGGCAGCATACGGAAGCACATGCCCTATCTTTGGCTGTAAATTGCAGACTGCGGACTTATTGAAGTCAATGGGTCAATGGATGCACACAACCAATGTCCATGTTTTGTAGATCCATGGTTTGCCACCTGCAAAATGGACATGGTTGTGTGAATGAGGCCTTAGTTTTATAGTTCCTTAGCCTCAATGTTTGATCTAACTCTTGGGATCCCCACCAATCAGCATAATGAAGGAGTTTGCACAGGCACATAGGCGGACCTCATATTAAAATATTAAACTGCATCTCTCACAAGTATTATATTCACAAACTGAAAACAAAAGTCTATAAAAAAAAACGTTTAGGTGCCATTAATGGACTAAAGCAACCATTCAGTGGCTTCAGCGGAACGGAGCGCCGGCGAATAGATCTTTTTTATGCTAATAGCTTTTTGGTTTGGGCCATAATTAAAATAGTTTTGGGGGTCAGACAGCCCTTTTAAATTTAGCAAATAGACACAAGGCAGATCTATTGCTCATAGTAACCAATCACAGTACAGCTTACTTTTTCCAAGAGCAGTATAAGAACGAAAACAAAGACAGTTTTTCTTTTTAGACAGTTTCATAAATCTCCCTTTGAGCCTTGGTATTCTTTTAGTAGACATATCAATAAACCGGCCCTGATTTAGGTCAAGAACTAATTTCCGTAACCTCAGTTTACTTTGGAACTTATGCCATAATGACTGGTGTGAAACGAGGAATAGGCAAGGGTAAACCCCCGCCTATAACTCCATCTCGCAGCAAAGACAGTAGTGATATCATTTTCTTTAGGCTACATGAACACAACCGTGCATGGATCATGTGATGAGCGCAGTGACGTCACCAAAGGTCCTTTTCCTCCCAGGTCGAAGAAGAAGAAAGAAGAGAAGCCGGGTTGCGCGAACAAGTGGATGAGGTGAGTTTAATTATAATCATTTTTTAACCCCTCCATCCCTATTTTACTAAGCATTCTGTATTAAGAATGTTATTATTTTCCCTTATAACCATGTTATAACGGAAAATAATAATGATCGGGTCCTCATCCCGATCGTCTCCTAGCAACCATGAGTGAAAATCGCACAGCATCCGCACATGCTTGTGGATGCTTGCGATTTTCAAGCAGCCCCATTCACTTCTATGGAGCCTGCGTTTTGTGAAAATCACCGCTCCTGTGCACAGCACCATATAAATGAATGGGTCCGGATTCAGTGCGGGTGCAATGCGTTCACCTCACGCATTGCACCCGCGCGGAAAACTCGCCCATGTAAAAGAGGCCTAGGGCCTTTTTCACACGGGCATCGCATGTGAGGGAAAAAAGGACCTTTGGTGACGTCACTGCGCTCATCATATGGTCCATCACCATGATGGACCATGTGATGAGCGGGGAGCCATCACATGGCCCATCACCATGGTGATGGATCATGTGATGGACCATGTGATGAGCGCAGTGATGTCACCAAAGGTCCTTTTCTTCCAGGTCTTCAAAGAAGAAGAAAGAAGAGAAGCCGGTCTCCGCAAACAAGTGGATGAGGTAAGTTTAATTTTTATAATTTTTTTTTTAACCCCTCCCTCCCTAATTTACTTTGCATTCTGTATTAGGAATGCTATTATTTTCCCTTATAACCATGTTATATGGGAAAATAATAAAATCTAAACAACACCGATCCCAAACCCAAACCTGAACTTCTGTGAAGAAGTCCGGGTTCGGGTCTGGGTACCAAACATGCAGATTTTTCTCATGCGCGTGCATTAAAACGCTTTGCACTCGCACAGAAAAATCACTGCATCCTATCCGGCCCTCACACGCGACGCCCGTGTGAAAGAGGCCCGAGTGTCTGGGTTATTTATTTGTTCAGGGGGTCTGGGGTCTATTTATTTGGACTGTTTTTATTAACAGATCTTGGCTGGGGGTCTGTATTTACAGAGTCTAGGGTCCATTGTTATTTAGGAGGTCAGTATTTATTTTTGCGGTCTGGTTTGGGGTCTGTATTTAATAAAGGGAACCTGTCACCTGCAAAACGCATATTAAACCGACCACAGTACCTTACAGAATCCCCCAGTGTGTTGCTAATCATGTTTTTCTTTCCTCTTTGTGTTTCTTCATACTTGCTAAAAATGCTGTTTTAATGACGGTTGGCGCTCTCTCCGAGTCAGGCTTGAAGTCAAGGGGGCAGCGGCCTCCTTGCTTCAAGTAAAGCTAAGCCCGCCCCTTACCTCTCCTCTCTACAATTAGATGGACATGCTGCCGTGATCACGCTCTTCTTGCGCATGTGCGGTAAGCTGCCTGTTACAGCGTGACGGCCGGACGCGCGCGATCTAACTGTCCGGCGCATCCGCAATCAACAAAATCCAGGCGGGTGAGTGAGGATCGCGCTGTAACAGCGTACCACGCATGCGCTAGAAGAGCGCGATCCCGGCATCACGTCCATCTAATTGTAGAGAGGAGGGGTTAGGGGCGGGCTTAGCTTTACTTGAAGCAAGGAGGCCGCTGACCCCTTGACTTCAAGCCGGACTCGGAGACAGCGCCAACCGACATTAAAACAGCGTTTTTAACAAGTATGAAGAAACACAAAGAAAAACAGGAAAGAAAAACATGATTAGCAACACACTGGGGGATACTGTAAGGTACTGTGATCGGTTTAATATGCATTTTGCAGGTGACAGGTTCCTTTAAGGGATCTGGTCTGGGGTCTGAATTTATTTAGAGGGTCTAGTCTAGTGTCTGAGGCATGCATTTATTCTAAGGTACACATTTATTTAGGGGTCTGAATTTATTCATGGGTATGGTGTCCGTATTTATTTTAGGAGGGTCTGGTGTCTGTAGTTATTTTGAGATTTGATCTAGAGTCCATATTTATTCTGGGGTACATATTTAGTAATATATATGAAAATATTTAGTAAATCTGTTTTGGGGTCTGTATTTATTTAGGGAGTTTGGTGTCGCTTGTTAGTTTTGGGGTCTACTTATAGTATATTTGGGTCTGATTTGGAGTCCATATATTTAGTGGATCTGCCATTATTTGGAGGATCTATATTTATTGTGGCATATTTGAATATAGGGCCTGGTGTCTGTATTTATTCTGGGATCTGCATTTATTTTGGGGACTGATCTGAATTTATATTTTTAGGGCTTTGGTGACTGCATTCATTCCGGGGTTTGGTCTCAGGTCTGTATTTATTTTGGGGTGCCTCATGGGCTTTTATTAACCAGTTCAGACTGGGCCATTTACCTCACTACCTGACCAGCTAATTTTTTTTTTGTAGCCCAAAGTGCAACTGAAATACTTTCTTAACCTCTTTCTAAACCCCTGTACGGTGGAAGTCCAGCATTTAAACATGGTGCCTGCTCAGATGCTGAGAGGGCGCCATAGTTACTGAGTTTCTGCTGATTTAAACAGCAGACATCTGGAGCTAATGTATGTGATCGGCGATAACGCTGACCAGACATTTGATCCCTCAGATGCCATGGTCAATTGTGACCACAGCATCTGAATGGCTCCCCTGTGTTGAGATCAGGAAATCGAGGAACTTCCAAATGCACACTTACTTGGTGATCTTTTTCATCTTTTCAGCTGCAGATATGCCTATTCCCAGGCTATTCTTTTGCCCTGCTTCTCAGACTACCTGATGTACACTGATCAGCTACGAAGTCCAAGACACTACCTGCTGCCCCAGAGTGGAAAGCACTGCTCACATGAGCAGTGCTAGCCAAACCAAGGGCAGGGCTAAACAAGCAGGAAGTGTCTTGGACTACCAAACGCACAGCGTGCTTCAGTCTGAAAAGTGGTGTGGACATCTTGGATGGCAGAAGAACCCAGAAATTAGTGGATCTGCAGTGGAAAAAATGAAAACGAGCCCAGTGCTGTGTTCATACCCCAACTAATGTGAATTTTTTTTGTTGAACCAGAGGGTCACTTTATTTATACCGCATTCTCTTCCCTTCCGCGGCTGCTTGTGTAGCAGAAGACAAGCTTTTGGCTAATAAACTCCAACTACAATGACAACGATCATGCCAAGTGGAACTGTTCCTCGTGAGAATGCCAGGAGGCGGGGAAAAAACGTCCTGTAAAACATGTGGTCTTTTGATGATTTATTGATTAGGTAGGTTATAAAATCTTATCTGTGGGGAACGGCTACAGAGGTCCATTAAAGTAGTGTACATAAAGGTCAGTGACCATAGATAAAAATAGGACCCTTTTAAGCAGCTGCTTGACACCACCACACTCCTAAGCACCTGAGCTAGCAGGTCTCGATAAATGTAACATCTCCTTGTTTGCTGACATTGTAGCACCTGAGAAAACCACATACCTCTAGGTTCTAACCAAGCAATAAAGTAGGGTCAAGACCTACCTGGAATAGGTCACTTCTATCCAGGGGTCCCATAGTAACATCAAGGTTTTTTTAAATAGCTGGCATAGATTTCATTTTCTGGCCAAGGACCTCCAGAACATTCACTAAATTTATTAACATGCCTGCATGTCTTAATAAGGTTTGAGCATCTTACTCCCGGGTAGTTCTTGCTAAGACTCGTGTAAGAAGTGCCAGTTTTAATAAAGTCCAATGTTTATGAGGGTCAACAGACCCACTGACTTCTGGCAAGAGAAGAATTAGTCATGTTGATATTTTTTCTCAGACCCCGTAAGGTTTACATCCTCAGTGAAGTGGTGTAGATACAAATCAGCCATGTTGGATTCTTTGGATTGAACAGTGAAGGTGTCTATGGATTGTCCACAATTAGAAAAGGAGGCTGCTTTCTTGTAAAAATAAAGCCACGCTTGTACATGGATTGCCCGAGTAATGCGGTTCAGTTCCATTGAAGTGAAAGGTGCAGACCTGCCATACCATACACAACCTGTGGATAGCTGTGACGTAGTTTTAGGAAGAAAGTAGCTATGTTTTTCTAATCCCAGAACCCTGTTAAACACTTTAGACTTAGCTGAAAGTGTTTGTTAACATGAGGATAATGATTCACCAAATAATGGTGGCCAAATAATGGGGCCCTTTTTTCCTCCTGGTGCTCAACTTTTTGGGTTATTGTCTTTGACGTCTTAAAGTTCTTCTTGTTTTACTCCTAAAAAAAATTCAACTGGCTCTCAGACTGATCAGCTCAGCCCCACGTCTACAGCATTTTGTCTGTTCCTGCTTTAGTATCATGATCACACTACCACAAATCACCCGCACAGCCATGGCTTGAGTGCCGGTGAAGGTCTAATTGACAGTGTAATTGCCTTGGCATTAGCAAAGAAAAGAGTATCTTGAACAATTTCTGTGTAATGACTGCTCTTCTGCAATCAGGCCCAGGTATTTCTGAAGCACTTTAAAAACTTCCCATCCTACACAAGGAAAAAAATTGTCACATCTCATTCTCTTCATCCTGAGGGTCACCAGAGTCATTAAGTGGCTTTGAAAAGCTTTGCCATTACCTGCAGAGACATGTGTCAGTCTCCATTGCTCTCTCTAGTGGTTGGTATTGCCCTGACAAATGATAACTTAATTAGGCCTCTGTTACAAAAGACGGAACTAGACATTCAATGGAGTTCATCTGTTTGTGGACACCTATCATGGCAGAAACCACGCCAAGAAGGGACATGTCTCTACTTGACATGGATTGGCACGAAACAAATGGGGGCATATTAACAGCAATTACTATTGGAAATAAGGGGACCAGATTTGTTCCAGTTTTCACACATATTTCACAATACAAACCAAAATACATATGGTTCTCCAATAAAAAAATATTCTATATTAATAAACCAGCAGCTGGATCTGAATATTTTTGTAATTGCTTGAAATAAAAAAAATTGTATAGCCACTGAACATTCAACAAAATTTAATTGTATAGCGCCACCTGCTGTTTGTCCTTTTTCTTATTTCGCCCACTTCAGTTACATGGCTGAAGTGGTCGCTCATGCTCAGTTCCATCTTTCAACTGCCACCAACCTGATTTACCAGAGAGCTGCAGCTGAAGGGACATGACCGCTTGAGCTACTAGCTTAAAATATACAGCAGAACAACTGCTGGGGTGGATCTAGATCCATCAGAGGTACAGGGCTGATTCTAGCTTTGTAAAAAATATGCTATATGATGTCTGACTTTCATTTATTGACAATACTCATGGGATAACCCCTTTAAGCTATGTGTACAGGAGGCTGAGTGGTAGCACATGGAGTCCTTGCACATCTGTGCTATTGCACTGTAGGCACTGTGCATGGTGCACTGCATGGAAAACAGGTGCAAGGACAACACTGATAAATGTGTCCCATAGTCATCTTGTGTAATTTTTGTTGTTTGTCCTATGATTACAGTTCTGGGTTTTCCTTCCGATCCGTTCTGCAGCTGGCGTCTTATGACACAGGCCCATCCTGTATATTAATTAGATATGTCTCCTGATCTTAGTCTAGACAATTTAGCAGAATGTTCATCAATCAGCCGGAGTCCATCGTGCACGTTTGTACTGTCAGAACAATAAAGGTCATTTACAAACCAGAAAAATCAAGCTCCAGATTAGAGGACATGTGTATCCAAAGAATGGAACGTTATCTGAATTTTACTGCAGCTAGATGAAGTGAACCGCACAAAACTACTTCTTGAATTAAAGGGAAAGTCCTTCTTTTCTTGTAGTGTTCGAAATACCCTGCAAGTGATACAGTTAAAGGGATTATCCCGAAATGTGATATTTATGACCTATCCCTGGAAGTCAGACCCCCGCCCATCAGCTTTTCAAAGAGGTGCCGAGCTCCAGGAATGCTTAGGCCTCATACTCGGCCAATGACGTCACCGTATATGGTCAAATGGCCTAGGCGCAAATGCATAGGGCTGATCTGTAATACCAACCATAGCCACTATACAATGTACGGCGCTCTTCAAACAGCTGATCGGTGGGGGTGCTAGGAGTCGTACTGACGCTAATCTGAGATAGGCCATCAATATCAAATTCCGGGGTAACCCTTTTAATTCTGGCTACCTGCAGTGCCACTAGGGGTAGCTTTCTGCATATGGATTTATACCATTCCTCTTGAACTTTATTGGAAGAGCTACAGATTTGTAGGCAGAAAGCCCCCCTAGTGGCGGCTGTAGGTAACCTGAGTTGTTTTATTTTATCTCTTATTTTATTTTTAATGTTACACTATGATCTGGTGAAGAAAGGCAACAAGAGTAGTTCAATTCTCTTCTCGCCATAGGTCCCACAGCAGTGGCATGATGTGCCTCTATGGCAGTACGCTAACTAGGTGGCACTTGTTGCTAGAAGCCATTGACAAAATAAGTTAAAGACATTGATCCAATTTAGTATTTTTTGAAATAATAAAGGGGGGGGGGGGGGGGGGCTCTGGTAGTGATGTTTTAAAGTAGTCAAAAGAGCTCCGCTCCTGGACCCCCTTAATTTGTAAGTGAGTACTGACACTCACTTCAGACTACTTCCCTCTACTGACACCAATGGAAGGATTGAGGACTCATAGTTCACACAAACATCAAAGGTCATTCCCATGAAATGAGTGCAAAGACCAATTCATACAGCAGCACATTGAGTGCCCCTGACCGTCATCAACATGACCCCCTCTCATTGGTTTGATTTCCAGGTTAGATATCCTTCATCAGTCATAGAAATCACATTAGTCATCAGTCATTAGTATATATATTTCATCTGCCAAATTTGTCACTATCTAGAATGTGCCAGGACCATAACAGCGCTATACCCGCTTACATAACGTGTTCTCGAAAGATTTACCAAATCTCACAAGAACATCTTCTACCTGTGGTGGAGCGGTCCACTGAGATTGACCGACGTCACAGCCACGGAGACGCCCACTGAGGAGAGCTGAGGTCTCCTCCTTCCTCTACCGATACAACTAATTAGCATACTTGGCGCCAGAACACAGCGGGTAGCATAGAGGCGCAACGGAGGGGGCAATCTGACAAAAAAACTAACAAAAAAAACCAATGGCACATGCTGGAGGCAGTTTACATACTATACTAAGGTATTAGTTTAAAGAAAAAATGCCATGAAAGGTCCTCTTTAAAGGGAACCTGTCATCAACTTTATGTTGACCTCACTGACGGCAGCATAAATTAGTAACAGAAATGCTGATGTCAGCGGTGTGTCACTTATGAGCTAAAAGGAAGTGGTTGCCGAGAACCAGAATCATATTCATTGCAGCCCAGGCCTGGAAAAAAAGAGTCAAATCTACCTGAGAAGAGTCCTGGTTATTCCTAATCTCCTGCTCTCCCCGTCCATCTGCTGATGATTGGCAGTTCTCTCCTAGAGAGAAAGGGAGAAAACCAGGTAGAAGACATCGGTCATCAGCAGGTGGGCAGGAGAGCAGGAATTCATGAATAACCAGGACTCTTCTCAGGCGGCCGGGACTCTTTTCCAGGCCCAGTCTGCAAGGATTGTGATGTTGGTTCTCGGCAACCACTTATTTCTAACTTGTAAATGACAGACCGCTGAAATCATCTCACCTGTCTCTACTTTATGATGCCGTTAGTATGGGCAGCACAAAGGTGATGACAGGTTCACTTTAATGTGTATGCAGGTGTCCTAACAATCCACTGACGACAAATGTCAGGGGAGAGAATTACACTCTCAAGGGAGCGCACCCATGGTTTCTGCCTAATCTCCTCTCTACATTCAGAACACAAGCGCAGTCGGCCAATCCAAGCAAGTACATGGGGAAGTTGGGAGGAATAGTTGCCGAGACTCAGGATAGGTCATCAGTATCTGATCGGTGGAGGCCCGACACCCGGGACCCCCGCCGATCAGCCGTTTGAGAAGGCACCGGCGCTCCCGTGAGCTCACAAAGCACACTGTATAGCGGCTGTGCCTGGAGTCGCAGCTCACCCCTATTCACTTCAATAAGTAAAAAAAAAACGGAAGGAGGAATGTATGTTGCTAGGGTAGTAAAAAAATATTTTTTTCTATTTCCTGGAAACGGATCCACAATTGCAGATCACAATGCGGGTGACATATTGATGCATTCCGCATGTCATCTGCATTTTTGAGGACCCATTGGGACCACGGACCACATTTTGCAGACAATAGTAGGACAAGCTCTATTTTTTTCTTTTCGGATCCGCATATGAATGGGGCCATTGAAATGAATGCGGAACGAATTTGCGGAACGGATGCGGATTACACAATACTGACGTATGAATGGACCCTTAGGCTGAGCTGCACTTAGGCCATATGACTGATGTACATGTCATCACTGGCCTAGGAAAGGCTTAGAGAAGGTGCTACTTACTGCCAGCGCCGCTGTCTTCTCAAACAGCTGATGTGCAGAGGTCCCGGGTGTTGGATCTAGGGATCGACCAATATTGATTTTTTAGGGCCGATACCGATAATTTGTGAACTTTCAGGCCGATAGCCAATAATTTATACCGATATTCTGGGAATTTTCATTTTTGAAAAAAAATAAAAATTCCCGCAAATCTGCTGAAAATTAATGTTTATTGTTAATGTGTATTTTTTTTTTTGTAAATCTTTCTTTTTCATTTAAATTTAATATTTTGGTGTTTTTATTTTTGTAACTTTTTTTATTTTTTATTTTTTTTAACTAACTTTTAGCCCCCTTAGGGACTAGAACCCTTGTCCCATTCACCCTGATAGAGATCTATCAGGGTGAATAGGAGCTCACACTGTCCCTGCTTTGTGCACACAGCAACATGGAGCTTATCATGGCAGCCAGGGCTTCAATAGCGTCCTGGCTGCCATGGTAACCGATCGGAGCCCCAGCATTACACTGCTGGGGCTCCGATCGGAGGAGCAGGGGAGAGGGAATCCTGTGGGGGGGCGCACTGCGACTGGGGTGGGGGGGCCCTATGCGCCACCACTGGTTAATACTGGGGGGGAAGGGGGGCGCACTGCGCCACCAATGCATAATACTGGGGGGGCTTGGGGGGGAGGCGCACTGCGCCACCAATGCTTAATACTGGGGGGGGGCGCACTGCGCCACCAATGTCTGATACTGGGGGGCTTGGGGGGGCGCACTGCGCCACCAATGAAGCTTAATCTCTAATTTATTCATATACAGGAGGCGGGAGCTGGCTGCAGGATCACATAGCCGGCTCCCGACCTCTATGAGCTGTAGCTGCGATCCGCGGCACCTGAGGAGTTAACTACCGCAGATCGCAGCTACAGCTCATAGAGGCCGGGAGCCGGCTATGTGATTCTGCAGCTTCCGCCTCCTGTATATGAATAAATGAGAGATTAAGCTTCATTGGTGGCGCAGTGGCCATTGCTCCTCCCCTCCTCTTGTCCCCTGTCCTCCCATTGGCTGCAGCGGCAGCACAGGGGGAGGGAGACACTGCTCCTTCTCCCCTGTGCTGCTGCTGAGGGAACACGGAGAGCGCTGTCAGCAGTGCAATCTGTGTTCCCAATACGCTATCGGAATATCGGCAAAATAAATGCCGATACCGATAGCGTTCAAAATCCTGAATATCGGCCGATAATATCGGTAAATCCGATAATCGGTCGATCCCTAGTTGGATCCCCACTAATCAGATACTGATGACATATGGAACCGATTCTGATTATATTAGGCTATTGCTGGGTATACAGTTCCCTAGTGTAATGATGAAAGGTGGTTGTTGTGGTCACACTAATGTGATGTAATCATTAGTGTTGGGCGCGAATATTCGAATCGCGAATTTTTATCACAAATATTGCCAATTCGAGAATTCGCTAAGATTTTGAATATAGTGCTATATATTCGTATTCGCAAATATTCTAGATTTGTTTCATCTGAACCCATGAGCCTTCCCTGCTTCCTGCTTGTGGGCCAATGAGAAGGCTGCAATGTCTTTGTCTGAGCTTAGCAACATCCCTAGCAACCAATAGGAAAGTTGCCTACCCCTTACTATATAAGAACCTCCCCAGCAGCCATTTTCTGCAGTTCTGAGAGAGACAGCAGTGTCATTGCTGTGCTCTGTGCTTTGCTGAGTCATTACATTAGATAGTTAGTTAGCTTATATATAATACAGATAGTTAGTGGGAGATAGTCTGTGTGGGTTATATCCTGATATAGTGTAGCTGATAGGTTCCAGTGCAGGGTGTTAGGTAGAGTGATAGGTACTGCTGTCCATACATACATGCTACAGACATAGTGCTGGGATGTCACAACAATACTCAGTGCACCAATCAGTAATACGTAGTCAGACCTGCTAAAATGTGAAGTTGCACGTATTGCGCAAAAATATGCACATCATTAATTGCCGATTTGCGCAATCGCGAATATATTGGAGCACTCTATCTGCATATAAAGCTATTGTAATGTTCTGCCGTGCCGACCGTTTTCTCCAGTTTCAGGAAACTTCTAGCAGCTTGAAAAAAGTAGCAAAAGCGACCCACACCTGTATTGCGAGCGCAATACGTGCATATTACATTGCCGATTTTCGCAATGAAGAAAATAATGGCAAATTCTCGAATTTATGATGAATATTCACCCAAATATTTGCTAAATATTGCGAATTCGAATATTGCCCCTGCCACTCATCACTAGCAATCATACACCACTTTATGACGTCACAGGCTCTGGGAGCCTATCCTTTGGGCTGATTATTGCCTCAGTCATTAGCACAAGTCAGGGGCGTAACTACCATAGCGGCAGACCATGCGACTGCTATGGGGCCCAGCAGAGGTCGCAATAACACCTGTACAAGCGCATGTTCAGGCGGTTTTACTCCTTTAAAAAAGTCTAAGGCGTACCAATACGCCTTAGACTTTCCCTGCCTTTCATCAGAACAATGCTGCCTGAAATGACCAATAACAAAGCTTCTTAAATCAGGGAGCTTTGTTATTGGTCGGTTTGAGCGGGCAGCCGACCATTCGGCACACTGCTCTGAAGTCAGGAGGAAGAGTACTGCAGCGGCGCAAGATTCTCACCGGGCAGCGCCTGGCGGGGTAAGCGGTTTTGGGCTGTGGGTCACTTCCTCCATGTGCTCACGGCGTCCTCTCCAGTGAAGATTAGAATGTGCGCCCAAACTCCATAGTAACCAGATACCAACAGACTTCCCCCCAGGGCACTATATGCCTGAGCATGCTTGCCCTGGTCGGATGAATAAAATGATCGGTCCGTGCTAGGCCAGTTGGGCGCAGCGTATGTTGGCATGGAGATTGGGGGGGGGGACTGATGGTGATGTGTTGGGGTGGGCTATGAGTTTGGGTGCACGTTCTTCACTGGAGAGGACGCTGTGAGCACATGGAAGAAGTGACCGGCAGTCCGACCGTCCAGAACTTGATAAAGTGAATGCGACTATTGGACTAGCAGCTTGTCATCACATGGAAGACTTTTATGATTGGTGAGCACATTATATGAATTTATTGTAATTAGACAGCACAATTTGGGATTGGTACAATGTTATATATGTGTAAAATATAAAAAAGGAACTGGATCGCACATCCTCAATACTATGCTTTTATCTAACTGCTTCTCAGCGCAATATGTCGTATACCTACCCCTATGCTGCATGCTGTACATGAGGCATTAGTATACAATTTGATCAAAAAGCATAGGCCCACTCACCGCGACACCGCGCAACAGATTTAACAAATATCGTTCCAATATCAAAAAGAAATACATGAAGCATAGTGTGTCCAGACAGGCGGCCAAACACCATGAAGGCAATGTTGTCGGGTTTTCTGTAACACCCATTGAAGAAATTCCAATACATCTCCAAAAAGACGTCCAATACATCAGACGCCGTGAGATGTATTGGATCTTTAAACTTAATAGCCTCAATCCCTATGGTCTAAATGAGGCCTTTGAAATACATCTGTAAAGCCGATTCTATTTGAAAAAAGATACAAACACATATCAGTTATGGGACAAACTCCCCTCCGTCAACTCCCTCCCCCCCCTCTTCATATGCTCCTATTCAAACAGGCTTTACCCATTTCTACAGAGTACGTTTTATATGGGTTTTTTTTATATATATTTTTTATATGAACTTTTACTATCCCCCATTTTTTATACACATCTTACTCTCATTTCCTTTATCTTTTATTATGTCATTTTATGCTGATAATGTACATATATGTAACTGTATGTATATATCTATTAGCGAACTCCTGGACAAATCATATGATGACAATCTTGAACCTGATCCTGTGGGCTGCGCCTCCCGATCACTAGCATCTCCTTTCCCAGGACAATGGATCACGTGACACCCTACGTCACTTGTGGACACACCCACAAACTGCAGCCGCCAATGCAGAGCAGACAACTGAGCATGCGCCCACTTCCAAATAAGGTCCCGTGGTGAGTGGCCTCTCCACCTGTTATTTCCACATGAGGAGGGCGGCGATCACTAGAGGATGCTTTTGCTTCCGGCCTCCCAGGCTTACCCTTGGGATTACATGACCGAGAGGTTTACACATACATAGGAAGATCTTGAACGATATTATCACGAATAATGCTCGTTTTTTAATAAATCCATAAGCGATCATATGTCCAAGTAATAGGAATAGTCCCACATTTATAATACTGTTTGATTTGAAGAATTTAGTTTGTAACCTGGATGACACCTGAGGGTGGCCCCTCCTCCAAGGGGCGTCACCCAGGTGCATCCCCTTGGCGGTTTTTTAGTATGTTTTATCTATAAATATCGACCTATGTACTACATTTATTGTATTATTGTGAAACCTGATGAAGGGGAAATTGTAATGCCCAAAACGCATTGTTTCTATTAAATAAGAAGAATTCATCCATTAAGACCGTCTCCACCGGTGATTTCGCGCCGAAGCAGAACCCTTCTTTTTCCACTGCAAATACCTTTTAGGGGAATGGACATCCTATCCAAAAGAATACACAGTCTGTGTAAAAAAACTAAAATAATGTGGTTGCATAAGTGTGCACACCCTCTTATAACTGGGGATGTAGCTGTGTTCAGAATTAGGCCTCGTTCACACTTCAGTGTTTGGTCAGTGATTTCCATCAGTGATTTGTGAGCCAAAACCAGAAGTGGAACCTCCACAGACATGAGGTAGAAGGGAAAGATCTGCTCCTGTTCTGTGTTTAGAGTTGCACCTGGTTTTGGCTCACAAATCACTGATGGAAATCACTGATCAAACACTGAAGTGTGAAAGAGGCCTTAAGCAATCACATTCCAAATCATGTTAAATATGAGTCAGCATACACCTGCCATCATTTAAAGTGCCTCTGATTAACCCCAAATAAAGTTCTGCTGCTTTAGTTGGTCTTTTCTTAGTCGCATCCCACAGCAAAAGCCATGGTCCACAGAGAGCTTCCAAAGCATCAGAGGGATCTCATTGTTAAAAGGTATCAGTCAGGAGAAGGGTACAAAAGAATTTCCAAGGCATTAGATGTACCATGGAACACAGTGAAGACAGTCATTATCAAGTGGAGAAAATATGGCACAACAGTGACATTACCAAGAACTGGACGTCCCTCCAAAACTGATGAAAAGACAAGAAGAAAACTGGTCTGGGAGGCTACCAAGAGGCCTACAGCAACATTAAAGGAGCTGCAGGAATATCTGGCAAGTACTGGCTGTGTGGTACATGTGACAATCTCCCGTATTCTTCATATGTCTGGGCTATGGGGTAGAGTGGCAAGACGAAAGCCTTTTCTTACGAAGAAAAACATCCAAGCCAGGCTACATTTTGCAAAAACACATCTGAAGTCTCCCAAAAACATGTGGGAAAAGGTGTTATGGTCTGATGAAACCAAGGTTGAACTTTTTGGCCATAATTTCAAAAGATATGTTTGGTGCAAAAACAACACTGCACATCACAAAAAGAACACCATACCCACAGTGAAGCATGGTGGTGGCAGCATCATGCCAAGGGGCTGTTTTTCTTCAGGTGGAACTGGGGCCTTAGTTAAGCTAGAGGGAATTATGAACAGTTCCAAATACCAGTCAATATTGGCACAAAACCTTCAGGCTTCTGCTAGAAAGCTGAACATGAAGAGGAACTTCATCTTTCAGCATGACAACGACCCAAAGCATACATCCAAATCAACAAAGGAATGGCTTCACCAGAAGTAGATTAACGTTTTGGAATGGCCCAGACCTGAATCCCAGCCCAGACCTGAATCCGATTGAAAATCTGTGGGGTGATCTGAAGAGGGCTGTTCACAGGAGATGCCCTCACAATCTGACAGATTTGGAGTGTTTTTGCAAAGAAGAGTGGGCAAATCTTCCAAAGATTTCAGTTTGTTTTTCAATTGAGTTGTACAGTTTTTAGGTCACATTAAAGGTGGAAAAAGTTCTGAAATGATTTATCTTTGTCTCATTTTTTTACATCACAAAAAACTGAAATTGTAACAGGGGTGTGTAGACTTAGAGTATTTTTCATATATCCCATACTATAATGGAGGGTGCACAGGGCAAGCGCGGCCACAGCTCCATTCACCGCTGTGGGACTTCCGGGTGTAGCTGTGCCAGTGCTCGGCTATTTTCAGAAGTCCTAAAGCAGCGAACAGAGGGTGCCCTATCTGACATTGATGGCATAGCCTAGTGTTATGCCATCAATATGTAAGAGAAAGAGAAGCCAACCCCTTAAAGCCCCTTAGGCTTGGCCTACCCTCTAGTCTCTCAGTTTACAGTCTGAGTGTGTGTTGAACCAGGGCTGCTGAAGGGGCTACCTCCAATCCTGTCAGTCAGCATCCATCATGTTTGACCCCAGTGAAACCGTCACCTTGTGCAGCTGGAGAGCCCCCAATAATATGAGCCTCTGAAGATGGAGTGGAAGGTTTTCGTCTGTGAAAGTAATCAGAGCTCACAGCTCCAGTTAGGAATCACACTGGGGTCATTCATGATGAGAAGTACGCAAAGCTTTTAGCGTACTTTTGTCACAGATTAAGGCTACTTTCACACTAGCGTTTTTCTTTTCCGGCGCTGAGTTCCGTCCTAGGGGCTCAAATCCGGAAAAGAACTGATGAGTTTTATCCTAATGCATTCTGAATGGAGAGTCCGTCCCTCAGGATGCATCAGGATGTCTTCTGTTCAGTCTTTTTGACTGATCAGGCTTTTCAGAAAAACGTAGCATGCAGTATTTTTACCTCCGGCCAAAAATCCTGAACACTTTGACTGAACGCCTGATCAGGCTTTTTTCCCATTGACTTGCATTAACGCCGGATCCGGCGCCGTGTGTTCAGTCAAAACGGATCCGGCTTTTGCATGTTAAACCCGAAAAATAGGAAAAAAATGTTAAAGTCCATAAAATGGCGGATCCGTTTTTTCCAATGCATTTTTCCATTGTGATCGAAAGCCTGTTCAGGATTCAAATGTAATCAGTTTTCACACGTTTTTACGGATCCGGCGGGCAGTTCCGGTGTCGGAATTGAACGCCGGATTCAAACAACGCTAGTGTGAAAGTAGCCTTAGCCGCAAAGGGGATTTGTGGCTGTATCTGCAAGTTTTCCCCAATGTGGCAGAAAAGGGGGCATGGCGTGGGTGGGGAAGGGGGCCAGACTGGCCAGCCCATCTCATTAATCATGTTCTACGCCTGTTTTTGCCATAAAAAATGACAGCAAGGGAGCTGGCATAGATTTAACAAGTCACACAGCCGGTGGAGGCTGACGCCTCTCTACATAATTTAGGCACATTAAGCGCCAGTGGACATGGACTAAGACCAGCGTCTAAATCGCCGGTCTTAGTAAATGTCCCCCATAGCGCATTACATATTTACAGCCAGGAATTTAGAAAATGACAGGAATTTCCGAAACTGTATTCTAATTAATATGATTTAAAGGGGTTCTCCGAGAATTAAGAAAATGAAAATACTTAAATATTATTACTTTTTTATTATTACTAATTATTACTTTCATTAGCTATAATGGCTTGCAATCAGGGGAAATAAAATGGCTGCCATCCTATTAGTGCACACAAAACCTGTCCTCACACAGGATGACAAGTTACTTCACAACACTGAGGTAAAGAGCTGCCTCATCCTCTACTCTGTTCTGCTTGTCAGGGATTATGATCCTGAATACTGCTGATAAGATCTTCAGCTGAATCTCTGTAGGAATGGAGTTCATGAGGAGACAAGAAGTACAGAGATGAGGTGGGGTTAAAGAGCAGCAGCACTTATATGCAGTCTTTATTACCACAGTCTGTCCTGTCCGTCCTCTCTGTACTTCATGTCTCCTCATGTTCTCCATTCATTCAAGGAGTCAGCTGAAGATCTTATCAGCAATATTCAGGATCATCATCCATGACAGGCAGAGCAGAGAGGAGGATGAGGCGGCTCTTTACCTCAGTGTTCTGAAGTAACTTGTCCTGCGGTGTGATTAGGACAGGTTTTGTGTGTATGAATAGGACAACGGCCATTCTGTTTGTTCTAACAATTGCCCCCTAGACATAACGAGCCATTATAACTAATTAACTAATGAAAAGTGTTTGGTAATATATTTACAATAAATTCATATTTAGGTATTTTCATTTTCTTAATTCCTGGAGAACCCCTTTAAGTTCTAAGTAGCCTGAGTACTTACATGATCAGAAGAAAAAGCCCAATGTCAGACTTTTACTACAGTAAACTTGTTATTGGCCATTTATAAAGGAGGTGGAGGAAGAGTTCGGAGTATGATAACATGTAGGAGTCGGAGTCAGAACTTTGCTTACTGTCTCCACAGTCCTGTTTTTTTGCTGGCAGAATTTGGTGCAGATTTCGTACCAAAAAGCTGCCAGAAGCAGACGGACACCTCTGGAAACCAAAGTGGGTCCTCGGCATTCACATTGAAATAATAATAATGATAGCCGAATAAGCAGCGGATTTTGCCTTTGCTGTGTGAACTAGACCTTAGAAAGTTTTGATAAATAAGGCCCAATCTTCTAACAATTTAAAAGAAAAGGATGGCTCAATGGCTTATTGAAAGGTTATAGAGGGAAATAGATATATATAAAACGTATGGTGGCTCACTCCGCTTATAGCGGTGGATGGGTGCTAAGCCTAATGACTCACCCAGTCAAAAGGAAATGTAAAATATACAGAGAGGCTGAGCACCCCCACCTGGACCACACAGCGGCTGACTCAATAAGTACTGATAATAAGATTTATTACACCTAAATGCAGATCAATTATTAAAATACAATAGAACAATAAAATATTCAGAATAAAAGTAGCATCATAAATAGCTGAACATACAATAGAGTACAATGGATGCTTTATAAAACTCGGAATAGTGAATGTATCCTAAATGAATATAACATCGATGGCAGTTCGATATTAAATAATCTAAAGTATGAAAAAAAAGAAATAGTCTCTCATACTCATTTTCATAGGGTTCCCGTCAGGTAGAACATGGTGTCGGAGCTGCAGGGAGCAGGTTATAGAGCAGGAGGAGCTGAGCAGACTGGTATATAGTTTTATGGATGGGGGGGGGGGATTGCAAAAATGTTAATTCATTCGAATTCCTGCTCATTCAGGACTTTGAAGTGCATGAGGCGGTCCTATCAGTGATTGACAGCCGTCCCTCTATGACTGTGCATACAGAGCTAGCTGTCAATCACTGATAGGACCGCCTCCTGGACTTCAAAGCCCAGGTTGAGCAGGAATTAAAATGAATAAATTGTACGTTTTTACAGATTTTTTTATTCCTATAAAGCTATACTATATCAGTCTGCTCAGCTCCTCCTGCTCTACAAGGTGCTGCCGGCAGATCACACAGCATTTCATGGTAGAAGCTTCCCTTTAAGATACGCATCTCCTGAGAAATGTATGACTCAGGACTCTGGAAAAGCTGGGTTTGTTGTCATAGAGGATACAGCTTTCTGAAAAACAGCATCAACTCCTGTGAAAGCGGAATTGGGGTCCATCATACTAACAGTCACCCAACTTTCCCGGAAACAGATACAAAGAAGAGGCATTCGAATACAAATTTCTAACAAGGGGACAGAAGAAGACGACCCAACGACTTGCACAAATATCAGCCAGACATTACGTGACCACCAACATCCTCCCATCTCCCAGGCCTGTGACGTCACAATAGAATTTCAATGCCGTACCTATAACACACGGGGAGCGGCCAATTACACAGAGGTCCCCAATCAGCCCAAACGTACTTTTTCCACATTATCTAGATATATAATAAATCATCAGCAATTAGCCACCCAATAAGCTCAGTATAAAACTTTAACCCTTCGCTGTAAAACTCAAAGGGCCACAACCCTATTTTATCCCACACAGTCCAAACCAATGACTTTTGTGAACACAAATCCCTGAAATCCTGAATTTCTTTCCTGACTCTTGATCGGAGTCAACATATTTTTTTTTTTAAATCTATCTACGCACATGGAGGGGAAACACAGGCGTGGATATAACCCGGGAAGACAACCCACTACTCATAATATCATTGTCTATCAGACTTTCCATCCACTGCCGTTCTAAGACCCTATGGAAATATCACAGACGTTCAAACAAAGCACATAGATTGCACGGTCAGAAGACAACACGAGGTGCGCAGGATGCGCGGGACCACACAAGAAGTGATGCAGCAAATTGTATAGAGAAACAAGATCGCCTGGTGACACCAGACGAGCATGGGGACAGGACCAGGGATGGCGCAGATCATCATGGCTTAACAATGCACCAATGATGATGGTGGTGATGATGCATGCTTGCAAAACAACACAACCCAGCATTTTAATCTGATCTCATGCTCCATTATCAGCAGTAGGGGCACCTGGGTCTGAGTCAGGGGGGCTGATGTGTCCGACTGCACCACTGCTAATTAGGAGGATGCTGAGACAAATGCACAGTTATAACCAGTGCCACCCAGGGACCTGATGAGTGCACCAATGACATGCATACAGGAGCACAAAGCAGATATTTGCCATACAGCCATACACCTCTGCTTCTTGCATTGACACAATGAAATCCCAGTATAATATGGGTCAGAGAAATCACAGTATAATGGGGGGCACAGAAATCACAGTATACTGAGGGGCACAGAAATCACAGTATACTGGGGGGCACAGAAATCACAGTATACTGGGGGGCACAGAAATTACAGTATGATGGGGGCAAGAAATCACAGTATGATGGGGGGCACAGAAATCACAGTATGATGGGGCACAGAAATCACAGTATACTGGGGGGCACAGAAATCACAGTATACTGGGGGGCACAGAAATCACAGTATACTGGGGGGCACAGAAATCACAGTATAATGGGGGGCACAGAAATCACAGTATAATGGGGGGCACAGAAATCACAGTATAATGGGGGGCACAGAAATCACAGTATACTGGGGGGCACAGAAATCACAGTATACTGAGGGGCACAGAAATCACAGTATACTGGGGGGGGCACAGAAATCACAGTATACTGGGGGGGCACAGAAATCACAGTATACTGGGGGGGGGGCACAGATATCACAGTATACTGGGGGGCACAGAAATCACAGTATAATGGGGGGCACAGAAATCACAGTATACTGGGGGGGCACAGAAATCACAGTATACTGGGGGGGCACAGAAATCACAGTATACTGGGGGGGCACAGAAATCACAGTATACTGGGGGGGCACAGAAATCACAGTATACTGGGGGGGGCACAGAAATCACAGTATACTGGGGGGCACAGAAATCACAGTATGATGGGGGCACAGAAATCACAGTATACTGGGGGGCACAGAAATCACAGTATGATGGGGGTGGGCACAGAAATCACAGTATACGGGGGGCACAGAAATCACAGTATACTGGGGGGGCACAGAAATCACAGTATGATGGGGGGTGGGCACAGAAATCACAGTATATGGGGGGGGCACAGAAATCACAGTATACTGGGGGGCACAGAAATCACAGTAATCACAGTATACTGGGGGGCACAGAAATCACAGTATACTGGGGGCACAGAAATCACAGTATACTGAGGGCACAGAAATCACAGTATACTGGGGGGGGGGGCACAGAAATCACAGTATACTGGGGGGCACAGAAATCACAGTATACTGGGGGGGCACAGAAATCACAGCATAGGGGGGGCACAGAAATCACAGTATACTGGGGGCACAGAAATCACAGTATACTGAGGGCACAGAAATCACAGTATACTGGGGGGGGGGGCACAGAAATCACAGTATACTGGGGGGCACAGAAATCACAGTATACTGGGGGGGGGGCACAGAAATCACAGCATAGGGGGGGCACAGAAATCACAGTATACTGGGGTGCACAGAAATCACAGTATACTGGGGGGCACAGAAATCACAGTATGATGGGGGTGGGCACAGAAATCACAGTATACGGGGGGGGGGGGGGGGCACAGAAATCACAGTATAATGGGGGGCACAGACATCCAGCTTTTTTTTTCTTTGGCGCCCTTCTGCACGGGATTTTCCCACCGCGCAAAACTTTAAACTACAGAACAATCGTAAAGTGCAGGCTTTTCCGCGCCCTCCCTCCTGCTTTGCAGCCGGCCTCTGCCACCCACCGCCCGCAGCAGGCACCTCGTCCAGCGCCCGGTTCCCCGCATGCATCGCCCAATGCTTTACCTGACATGTCTTCATTCTCCATGTCCTCCATCGGATCCTCTTCGTTCCCCAGTGGCCCTCTCATGGCCCCCTCCCCCTGATTGACTGCAGTTTATATTGCAATCGTGATCCCTTTCTTCGCACCCCGGCTATTAACCCATGGGATGCCAGGAGGGGGCTCGCGAGCAGGCACCGATAAAGGCTGTGCACAAGGGGTGAGGCTTTTTTTTTAGGAAAGATGGCTGCTAATTTCTATTATTTAGGGAAATAATGTCCCCCCTCCTGTCTCTCCCTCTGCCTGAAAATAAAAGAGAGAGAGAAAGAGACAAAAATGGAATACACATGCCCAGATTGTGACGTCCAGTCTGGTTGCTCAGGCAACCACATCCCATATTTTGGCACAACTAGTTAGTAGTGATGCCAGAGGTGACCAAGTTCAGGACTAGTTAGTGCAGCTCACCCCCCCCCCCGCACTGGTGATGGAGGCGGTGAGGACAATAGATGCATTATCATGTGTTATGGATTCTGCTGAGGTAAATCATCTGCAGCATCCTGTCAGTGTCCTCCTACTATTCCTCCTGGAAGTCCTCAGAGTGCACTCATCCTAACAAAGTGCAACTCCCATCATCCACAACTACTCATATTACACAACCGCAATACCCATGTTATCTATTTATTATCTATGTAATATCTATTATTCTTATCGGTCTGTCTGTAGGCCTCATGCACGCGGCTGTGTCTCTTTTGTGGTCTGCTTGACTTCATTGGGTCCTTTCGCATTTTGTGGACAGGATCCATCTTCTTGCCGGACCAACATATGGATACGAAAAGCAGACGGATGATACATATGTCCATTACACAAAAAGATAGAACATGTCCTATACTTGGCTACAAGCATATCCACTGGTCAATGGATCCGTAAAAAATGCGGGTGCAACAAAGATAGTATCTATATTTTGCAGATCCGCAATTTGTGGTCCACGGAATAAATACAGTTGTGTGCATGACGCCTTATCTATCTATCTATCTCCTATCTATCATCTATCTCATATCTATCTATCATCTATCTCCTATATATCATCTATCTCATATCTATCTGTCTCATATCTATCTATCTATCTATCTATCTCATATCTATCATCTATCTCCTATCTATCGTCTATCTCCTATCTATCATCTATCTCCTATCTATCATCTATCTCCTATCTATCTATCTCATATCTATCTATCATCTATCTCCTATCTATCTATCTCATATCTATCTATCATCTATCTCCTATCTATCTATCTCATATCTATCTATCATCTATCTCCTATCTATCTCCTATCTATCTATCTCCTATCTATCATCTATCTCATATCTATCTATCTATCTATCTATCTATCTATCATCTATCTCATATCTATCATCTATCTATCTATCTATCTATCTCATATCTGTCATCTATCTATCCATCCAACAAAGAGAAGCAGCAGCACAGCATGAATGAAAAAGGGAGCAATCCTTCCTGGATTCCAGGTAAAGAAAATCCACAGGCAATATCCAAAAGCAAATGATGGGGCAGCACTCCAAAATCAGTGGGGGGTATCTATCTATCATTTATCTATCTATCTATCAGTTGTCTTCTATCTATCTATCTATCTATCTATCTATCTATCTATCATTTGTATTTTATCTATTATTTGTCTTCTATCTATCTATCATTTGTCTTCTATCTATCTTTTGCTGTCGCATGTCTTATGATTACCTATGTATCATCACACTTTATATTCTGTATAACTACATTATCTCTTCTACAACCACAGGTTTGATGGATATTGGGACACATTAAGACCGTTTTTTACGTCAGTCTTAGTTTCCTGCTTGCGCTGCTGTCAGTTTGTCTAATTTATGATGAGGCGGGTACCTGGTCATTAATTGGTCGCATCTATGGCAGTCCTTGCACCTGACGAAAACCTACTTGAACCCCATGTGTCTGGCCATTAATTGGGCGCATCTATGGCATTCTCTGCCCCCTGTTGACATAGTTTCTAGGCAACTTTTTTTCCCCTTTCAGTTTAGTTTTTTTTTGTGTTCCGTTTGCGGTCCGTATGTGAAACCATTCGCTTCAATGGGGCCACAAAAACAACGGAAGGTACTTCGTATGCATTCCGTTTCCATATTTCCGTTCAAAGATAGAACATGTCCTATTACTGCCCGCAAATCACGTTCCGTGGCTCTATTCAAGTCAATGGTTCCGCAAAAAAAACGGAATGCATATGGATTGCATCCGTATTTCTTCAGTATTCGTTCTGTTTTTGCAGAACCATCTATTCAAAATGTTATGCCTAGCCCAATTTATTAAATAACGGATCACAAACGGTAATGGAATAGAAGCGGAAACACTACTGAAACAAAAGAAAAAGGATCCATTTAAAATGGCACGCAAAATACAGAAAAAAAAAACATGCGATCGTGTGCAAGAGGCCTAAATGTTATTCAATTAGCTGGGGCCCCCGCTCCACCTCTATCCCACCCAACTGTCCAACACGGCGTGAAACCGGCCGTGTGACTCAATATTGTGGCGGTGTCAGTTCAAAAAATATTTTTATTTTAAAAAATAGTCGCAAGTCCCTTAATAAATGACCCCCATTGTTCCTGGAGATCCAGTTTCCCTCTTGTTTTATGTAGGCCTGTTCACGCTGTCGGAAAGGATCGGAGGATGAACTGCCGTGGGTCTGCACGTGGATAAGCGCTATTCCAATGGGGATAATTCACATGTGCCTACCCGTCGCGGTTTCCGAGCACAATCTGCCTCACAAATTGACACATCAATATTTTTTTTCTGCAAAGAAATTTGGTGGCGATGGAGAATTCAGCAGCCGCATGAACTATGATATAAAAGCAGAGAGGAGGATCTCACATGGAGTATGCATCTAAATCCATGACAAAAACCATCTGTGTGAACATGCTCCAGGGTACTCTACGTGGGGCAGATTTTACCACTGCAACTCTGCAGCTGAATGTGCCCGTATAACATGCAGCTTTCTTGGTGGATTTCCCCCCATTGAAAGTGAAAGTGAAACTCATGGTGCAAAGCCGCAGGAAGAACTGACGGATCCCAGAACTGCACAATTCAATGTATGCATGCAGATTCCCCTCAGCATGTAGATGAGGTTTGTTAAAATCTCCTCCACTTTGCTGGTAATATATTACACTGCAGACCTTCCATCATTAAATCCACGCGGAAGCCTTCTACCAGGCCCGCTCAACTGAAAATGCAGGCTAACAAGACGAGAAGACCCCGGCAGGATATTTGGTGGGCATCTAGACATGTGTAACATGGTCGTATCCAAGGCTAAGGCCTCGTTCACAATTCCGTGTCAGTGTCACGTCCGTGAAAAAAGCGTACATATTTAATCCGTGGTTGGTCCGTGTCTCCATTTTTACCATCCGTGCGTCATCCGTAATTTACTGACGTTGCTCAGCTGAAAGTGAATTTCCAAAGAATCTCCTATTAGTCTTCAGTGAAAAATGGACGCAACACGGATGTGTGTCAGTGATTTTCTGGGACCCATAGACTTGATTGGGCGTGCTTGGTCTACATCACGGATCAGTAGTGCATGTCTCCATAATTATTTTTCTGACCAACAAGGCCTAACATAGATACAACTCAACTACAAACCGGAAGCGTGTATGCTGACAACTGTGACATACTGCACTAAAACCTCAACATTTGCAATGGCTATACTAGTGCCCCTCTTTTGTAGGGACAGTCCCTCTTTTTGACCCAAGTCCCTCTGTCTCTTTTGATCCTTAACCACTTCCAGACCGGGCCATTTAGGGCTGTTTCACACGAGCGAGTCCATTGCGGGAATCACGCTCCGTGTGTGAGTGCGCACGATTTATAAAGCTATGTGTCTCTGCATGGACTTTTTTTCCCACAGAATCAGAGGGACATAAAGCTGTCAGTATGAGGCCTAGTTCACACAAAGGGTTTTTTTTGCGAGTGTACAGGCCGTTTTTTTGTGTTCCGTATAAGGAACCATTTATTTCAATGGTTCCGCAAAAAAAAATGGTATGTACTCCGTATGCATTCCGTTTCCGTTTTTCCATTCCGTTGAAAGATAGAACATGTCCTATTATTGCCCGCAAATCACGTTCCGTGGCTCCATTCAAGTCAATGGGTCCGCAGAAAAACGGAACATACGGAAATGCATCCGTATGTCTTCCATATCCGTTCCTTTTTTGCTGAACCATCTATTGAAAATGTTATGCCCAGCCCAATTTTTTCTATGTAATTACTGTATACTGTACATGGCATATGGAAAAACGGAAACACAACGGAAACAAAAAAACGGACCACAAAACACTGAAAAAGCCATACGTTCGTGTGAACTAGGCCTGATTCTGTAGAAATAAGGTCAAGCAGAGGCACATAGCATTATAAATCAGTATAATGCCCTGCGCTCCTGCAAGTCCAGAGCAGAGGATCACACTCACACACGGAGCGTGATTCCCGCAATGGACTCGCTCGTGTGAAACAGCCCTTACTCCCTTCCTGACCAGGCCTAATTTTGCAAATCTGACATGTGTCACTTTATGTGGTAATAACTTTGGAACGCTTTTACGTATCCAAGCCATTCAGAGTTTTTTTCTCGTGACACATTGTACTTCATGTTAATGGTAAAATGAAGTCAATATGTTTTACCTTTATTTATAAAAAAAAATCCAAAAGTTAACAAAAATGTGAAAAAATTCTGTTCTCTAAATTTGAATCTCTCTGCTTTTAAAACAGATAGTGATGATGCCTCATAAAATATTTATTAATTAACATTCCCCATATGTCTACTTTATGTTGGTATCATTTTAGTAATATCATTTTTTTTTTTTATTAGGACATTAGAATTTTAGAAGCAATTTTTGAAATCTTTAAGAAAATTTCCAAAGTCAACTTTTGTAAGGACCAGTTCAGTTCTGAAGTCACTTTGTGGGGCTTATATAACAGAACCAACCCATAAATGACCCCATTTTAGAAATTACACCCCTCAAACTATTCAAAACTGGTTTTAGAAATGTTGTTAACCCTTTAGGTATTCCACAGGAATTAACCTGTTGGGGACACAGGGCGTACAGGTACGCCCTGATGTCCTGGTACTTAAGGTACGTCCTGTGTATTTCCGATCACCGCCGCGTGGCGGGTGGTGATCAGAACAGAGTGCCTGCTAAAATCATTCAGCAGGCACTCTGTGACAATGCCGAGGGGGGTCCTGTGACCCCCCTGTATCGAAGATCGCTGCAAACCGCAGGTCAATTCAGATGTCAACCGTTTAACCCCTTCCATGCCGCGGTCCGTGGAAGGGGTTAACAGGGAGGGAGCTCTCTCTCCGATCGGGGGCTGCTGTGCCGTTTCAGCCTGTGATTCTTGATGGTATCACAGAGGGAGGGCCCCCCCTCCCTCCCCATCACCCGCATCTCTGTTGTGGCAGCGGGTGATGGTTACCATGGCAACCGGACGCCTTCACAGGCTTCCGGCTTGCCATGGTAAGGCTAAGTCAGATCAGACTTCTGCTCAAGGCAGAAGTCTAATCAGACTAAGTGTAAAGTGAAAATACAGCACAGTACACTATATAGTGTACTGTATTGTATTACACAGACATCAGACCCACTGGATCTTCAAGAACCAAGTGGGTCTGAGTAAAAAAAAAAAGGAAAAAAAAGGAAAAATAAAAAAACACATTTATCACTGATTAAAAATAAAAAAAAATTGAATGCCATACAAAATAAAAACTATGATGAAATTGAGATTTTGCCCACCTTACTTCCCAAAAAAGGTAATAAAAGTGATTTTACACCAAAATGGTACCAATCAAATTGGCACCTCATCCTCAAAAAATTATCTCCTACATGAGACAATCGCCCAAAAAGTTAAAAAAAATATGGCTCTGAGACTATGGAGACACTAAAACATGATTTTTTTTCTTCTAAAATGCTGTTATTGTGTTAAAGTAAAATAAATATTAAAAAAACTATATATATTAGGTATCGCCGCGTCCGTAAGAACCTGCTCTATAAAAATATCACATGACCTAACCCCTCAGGTAAATACCGTAAAAAAAAAAAAAAAAACATTGTCAAAAAAGCAATTTTTGTCTTCTCACATCACAAAAAGTGTAATAGCAAGCGATCAAAAAGTTATATGCCTCCCAAAATAGTACCAATCAAACCGCCATCTCATCCCGCAAAAAATGAGCCCCTACATAAGACAGTCACCCCCCAAAAAAAAATATTATGTAAAACTGAAACAAAACCCCCCAGAAAGTAGTCATATTTGGTATTGTCACGTCCGTTACAACCTTCTCTATAGAAATAGTACACGATCTAACCTGTCAGATCAACGATGTAAAAAACAAAAAATAAAAACGGTCCCAAAACAGCAAATTATTTTTGCACATTTTCCATTTTAATCCGTTTTTCCAGTAACAAAGCAAGGGTTAACAGTCAAACAAAACTCAATATATATTGCCCTGATTCTGTAGTTTGCAGAAACACCCCATATGTGGTCGTAAACAGCTGTATGGCCAAACGGCAGGGCACAGAAGGAAGGGAACGCCATATGGTTTTTGGAAGGCAGATTTTGCTGGACTGTTTTTTTGACACGATGTCCCATTTGAAGCCCCCCTGATGTGCCCCTAGAGTAGTGCGGCCCCCCTCCCCTGTATTAAATTCAGAATGCTATTATTTTCCCTTATAACCATGTTATAAGGGAAAATAATAATGATCGGGTCTCCATCCCGATCGTCTCCTAGCAACCGTGCGTGAAAATCGCACCGCATCCGCACTTGCTTGCGGATGCTTTCGATTTTCACGCAACCTTATTCACTTCTATGGGGCCTGCGTTGTGTGAAAAACGCACAAAGAGGAGCATGCTGCGATTTTCATGCAACTCACAAGTGATGCGTGAAAATCACTGCTCATGTGAACAGCCTCATAGAAATGAATGGGTCGGTATTCAGTGCGGGTGCAATGCGTTCAACTCACGCATCGCATCAGCGCGGAATACTGGCCCGTGTGAAAGGGGCCTTAGGGGCTGTGCACATGAGCTGTGATTGTCACGCATCCTCCTCTCGGGCCACTGCACATGTGACCTAACATGTAAAAAACACTGCGGGGGATTTATCATACACTACATTTTTATGCCAGTCTATGATCTCCCCTGTGCTGTTGGACGATGTGCATACACCTTAAACGTTTCCACATTTTTTCACATCACACCCACAAATTTAAATGTATTTTTGGGAGATTTTATGTTATAGACCAACACAAAGATGCATGTATGTGTGAAGTGAAAAGAAAATGATACATGGTTTTTAACATTTTTAATAAATAAAAATCTGGAAAGTGTGGCGTGCATTTGTATTCAGTCCCCCTGAGTCAGTACTTTATAATTGCAATTACAGCTACAAGTCGTTTGGAGTATGTATGTACCAGCTTTGCACATCAAGAGGCCGAAATTTTTGCCCATTTTTCCTTGTAAACTAGCTCAAGCTCATTCAGATTGGATGGAAAGCGTCTGTGAAAGGCAATTTTCAAGTCGTTCCACGGATCCTCAATGGGATTTAAATCTGGACTTTGACTGAGCCCAGGGGCGGATACAGACAGCAGAGGGCCCCTGTGCAAAGAATGTGCCTGGGCCCCCCAACCCCCCATTCAAAATTTTCAACCTTTGTTTGTGTCCCGCTGATTCTCAGTATTTTTGCCAGATTGTGGCCCGGATTTCTGCGGACCCAATTATAGTTAATGGGTCCAGCGGGCATTAAGTCTACATCAAGCAGTGCCGGATCCAGTGAATTCCAGCAGGCTGTTCTCAGCTAGAACAGCCTGCCAGAATCACTAACGCAGATGTGAAGGTAGCCTAATACAGCGCCACATACCTCGTACACCCAGTGACGTCTCCTTTGATGTTGTGCTTTTTTATAGGTATATAACATTTATATCTAAATATCATAAGACGTATCTGGTACTAATTTCCCCTACAGTTGATGTCTATTGGTGAAGCAGAAAATCTGTGGTGTCTGTATACACATACAATGAACCTTAGTTTATATTTGTATAAGATAAATAGAACATATGTATAGTTGTATATTGTTAAATATTATGAAGAACATCAATGCATCTATTATCTTATATATTTCTCAGTAGGAACGCATGTACTCCTAAAATATGATGAGAACAATTTTAAGTATAGACTTTGTTAATGAGTCTCGGTTCAGGGAAGGCGGTGTTATTTTAACTAACAATCAATCACCCATTGAAGTGACAGGAAAGACACACATGTCTGTGAGAGTACAAGGTCTATTATATTCTTATCAATACCATAAATTTGATAGTTTGGGAGATGTCTAAACTGGTACCTTAATGTCTATGCTTTAATTGGTACATGTGTCAAAGTTAATTCCTGTAGATCTGATTTAGGATTCCATATGTTATGTGTATGGAATGTGAGATGAAGTCAGACCTGGACATTTAACCATTACTAGTAATGATGCTAATAGCTTATGCAATAGTGCCACATAATGTAGGTATAAATAAGTAACATTACACCAACAGCAGAAATGCATTCTGGGTAATACAGTGACATCACAGCCATTATCATATGTACACACCTAACCGACAATGATTGGAAAACTCCAAGTTAGGAAGGTGTGTCTAACTGATACGTTTTTAAAATAAAAAACACACAAGAAAGGGAGGAAAAAGAAAGGAAGAAGAGACCCCAGGAGGAAAATCCCAATGATCAGAACGGACATTAGAGCCGACTTCCCTTAGACTCTGCATATCATCTGCATTCTCGGGTAACGTACAACTTTATTATGTGTAGTATTGATTGAATTAATTGGCCTGATGTTTAGTAACTCCCTGTTTTAGTGCGGATGCATAATGTTAAAAGTGCAACATCAATATTATCACTATTCAGTAAAGATGCATATTACTGAATAAAAGATCTACTATTGATATCGGAGAAACTCTCTGATTAGAATATTCACATTCCATAGTCAATATTAGGCCTGATAATTTATAAGTTGCGTTGCAATACTACCCGATATCCAAGATTGGTCATAGTTTGAGCAGAACAAGGGTTTGAATCTACCCTAATCACCAGTGGCGGATTACACTAGGGACGTTCGGGTCGGCAGCCCCGGGCCCAGCATCGCTGGGGGGCCCAACGCAGATCCGAATGCCCAGATACTGTGGCGGGACATGGGAGCGCATAGCTCCCTGTCCCGTCACCGATCACTGCCATAGGCTTCAGGCCTAGTAGGCCTGAGGTCTATACGGTAGTGAAATCCCGGCGCAGGCGGGCGTGATGATGTCACGCCTGCCTCATCCCACCTTCCTCTGCGAGCAAATGCCTGGCCCTGGACATAGGTGAGTATTTAGCTTTAAAAAAAAAAAAAAATTTTTATTTTATGTGCCTACTTTGGGGGACATGTGGGGGGACACACACAGAGGGACATATTAGTGAAGAGACATAAAGTACATCGGGGGGGGAATGTGGGGGCTGTGTGGGGCCAAATTATTATGGGAGGGACTACTATGTGGGGGCAAATTACTATATGGGGCATTGTGGGGGAAAATTACTATGTGGGCGCAAATTATTATGGGAGGGACTGCTATGTGGGGGCAGTGTGGGGGAAACTATTGTGTAGGGGTAGTGTGAGGGAAATTGCTATGTGGGGACGGTGCGGGCAAATTGCTATGTGGGATAAACAAAAATGACCCAGGGTATCCCCGGGGCGGGTAAGGAACAATGCCCACCCTTGGTAGCCACGGGGGATACACCTAAAGTATAACTCGGTAAAAGCTCCCGAGTGGAATAGCAGAAACAAACGAAGAGAGAGCTCATATTACCAAAAATATATAAATTTTATTGTCATATGTTAAAATAACAGAAAAAAGGAGAAAAATAGATAAATACATAAGATGCCATAAAGCAAGGTGATGAGGGCGGAGAAAAAGCAGAGCGCCACCCTGGGAGGAAAGACACACACGGAAAGAAACATAAAAAAATCAAAATACAGTCATGTCTAACATGGGAAAGAAGAATCTTGGGTACAGTGCCCAACCCATGGAATGAATATGTAGATGGTAAAATGTAATATCGGGTGGAGCAAGGTCAGCTCCTGCATCCCCACTGGAAACAATTGCAAACGCATAAGATGGGAGTAAGTGGCATGAAGGGCAAAGTGCAAGTAGATACAAATGACCACACAACCAGCGGGGGGCAGGGGGGACCAGAGCTCACCTGAATAAACCGTGTGTAAAAAGACCCAGGGTGGCGCTACCCCAAATTGCTATGTGGGGACGGTGCGGGCAAATTGCTATGTGGGGACGGTGTGGGGAAATTGCTATGTGGGGACAGTGCGGGGAAATTGCTATGTGGGGACAGTGCGGGGAAATTGCTATGTGGGGACAGTGCGGGGAAATTGCTATGTGGGGACAGTGCGGGGAAATTGCTATGTGGGGACAGTGCGGGGAAATTGCTATGTGGGGACAGTGCGGGGAAATTGCTATGTTGAGGCAAATTTCTATATTGGGCAGTGTGGGGCAAATTACTATGTAGGGGAAATTACTGTGTGGGTGCAAACTACTATATGGGGCAGTTTGGGGGAAATTACCGTGTGGGGGCAAATTACTATGGGGGATTGCTATTTTGGGGCAGTGTGGTGGAAATTACTATACGGGGTGTTGCTTTTAGGGAGGCACTGTAGGGGCAATTCTATTATTTTTGGGGACACTGTACAGGGATTATTGTCTAGAGCACAATATAGGGCAGTGATGGCGAACCTATGGCACGGGTGCCAGAGGCGGCACTCAGAGCCCTCTCTGTGGGCACCCGCACCCTGAAAAAAGTCTATGGTGTACCAATATGCCTTAGACTTTTCCTGCCATTCATCAGTGCAGGGCGCACTATGAACAATGCAGGCAGCACACTGAATGTAGGCAGGCTATTATAGCTAAATTATAAAGTACATTGAAGATATACTATATTGGACTGTGGTATTCAGGGTAAATTGCCATGTTGGCACTTTGCGATAAATAAGTGGGTTTTGGGTTGCAGTTTGGGCACTCGGTCTCTAAAAGGTTCCCCATCACTGATATAGGGTGTTATTATTACTGGGGGCACTTTAGGGGACATTATAGCTGCTGTAGACACTATAGGAACATTTGGGGTAATTTATCAAATTGTTGTAAAGCAAAACTGGCTTAGTTGCCCACAGCAGCCAATCAAGTTCCACCATTCATTTTTGACAGCTCTTTTGGAAATCCAGTTCTACTTTACACCAGTTTGATAAATAACTCCAATTATGTCTATTAGCCATGGTGGTCTGGGTCAAATAGAGGAGAAGAGGAAAGAGAAGAAGGTCTACATGACAGGAGATGTCACCTGATGTAAGAGGTATGTGGTGCTGTATTCTCCTCCATGTCTTTTTCATTCTAAGTATATGTATTTTACATTTGGCTACCAAATTTTTCAGTTTAGGACCCAATTTGGGGTATTTTTTTTTTTGTCTGAAGATGTCATATGGCCTATGAAGAGACTGTGGTGCTCATGAAACACTGCAGCCTCTTCATACAAAAAAAACTAAACTAAAATTGAGGGACGGGCCCAAGTTGGGTAGACAGCCCCGGGCCTATCATGCACTTAATCCGCCCATGCTAATCACTATAGAGTTTACTGTGTCAACTGAGAGTATATCTCATAATTGTGGTCGAGATGGTTGTACTACCTTTTATGTTTAAGAGGTAATAAGGAACGCTGGTATTCATACTAGAGCCATCTAGTGGCGAATTTAGGGCACTACATATTACTGCGTGTTATTGCATATTATTGAATTTTATATTGATTAAGCCTTGATTGTATTCTAAGTTATTGTATAATAAATATTTTATATTTTTTCATACACGCTTGTTTTATGTTTTACTGATTGCACAATATAATTAAATTAACGACAAACTCTTTTTGTGGTGTTTTATATGTCCACCTCTAGAATTAATTCACTTTGAAATTTTTCCTTTGATCCTTTCTTTTATATAAAGCATTTGGTTTATATTCCTGACAGTGTAGATGTTCTCTTTCTTCATCTTCTCCATTCAGAACAGACCGCCATGATGATTTCTTTCAGCCATCTCTCATCTCTGCAGAGTTTAACAGACAAACATCTTAGTTTCCCATCATCCTCCCACCATCTCAACATCTGATCATGCACCCCCATTACTATACTGCAGGAACAGATAAACCCCCTGAAAATACTAGTTACACACAGATAGTGCCCCCCTTCAATAATTTTTTGAACACAATGCCCTAAAAATAACTGCACCCAGCAAATAGTGCCCCTGACAATAATTGTGTAAACATAATGTCCCCCAAAAAGAACTGTGCTAAGCGGATACTGTGCCAGGGTGCCTCCACAGTAATAGTGCTCCCCAAAATCCCAACAATAGTGGTAATTCTGTGCAAGAGTGCACTTAGTAGTAATAGTTCCCCTACAGTTCCCCTAACAGTAATTGTGTCCCAGAAGTAAAAATGCTATCATAATCCCCCAGTTGTAATAAAGGCTACCATAATGCCCCTGGTAGTACAAACCGGATTCCAAAAAAGTTGGGACACTAAACAAATTGTGAATAAAAACTGAATGCAATGATGTGGAGATGGCAAATGTCAATATTTTATTTGTAATAGAACGTAGATGACAGATCAAACGTTTAATCCGAGTAAATGTATCATTTTAAAGGAAAAATACGTTGATTCAAATACCCTAGGTAAACACCCTACTCTCCACCTCAGCCCAGGGACGGCCCCTTATGGTGGGGACTCCCTGTCCTCGAACCTTGGCTAAAAGCTTCTGCCTAACCCTCAAACAAATGACAACGGATAGGGTACTAGCCTTGTGGTAAACTACCGAACAGACAGACATACAAAACAGAGAGATGAACTTTATATACGACCCTAATGATACAGATGCTGATCAGAAGGTACAAAGTACATCAAGAGATGAAGAACACACCCTATTACGAAAGTGTGATAATTACACTAATCTTAATAAGACAAAATACCCCAAACGCGTTTCCCCCGCGGTGTGGGATCATCAGGGGATGAATAAAGACAAATAATCAAAATAGTATTGAAGATAACGGAGTAACATCATATAATGCGAGCTCCGTGAGACGGGTGTGCATTGTGGTGTGTATCTGGACCAAGTACTGAGGCAGTTCGTTGTGTCCCTCCCTGCCTATACGAGGGACACAATGGACTTTCTCAATAAGATTGAGACCCTTAATCTTGATCCGGACTGTATATTGGCGAGTATCGATGTTGAGTCGCTGTATAGCTCCATTCCACATCAATTTGGACTTGCAGCTGTCGGGTACTTTCTCTGCACTAGGGGAATACAATGCGTTTTGCATAATGAATTTATCCTGAATTTGTTGGAATTTACATTGACCCACAATTTCTTTTTATTCAATACAAGGTTCTACCACCAGCTCAGGGGGACGGCCATGGGCAGCCCCTGTGCCCCAACCTATGCCAACCTCTTCCTGGGCTGGTGGGAGGATACCTATGTCTTCCCTGATCATGTCGTCTGGTGGTCGAGTAACATCCAATTCTGGACACGTTACATTGACGACGTGTTCGTGGTGTGGAAGGGAGGACCAGCAGACTTCAAGAGATTTGTTTCAGAACTGAATACTAATGAAATAGGCCTTCGGTTCACCTCTGAACTTGATCTAGAGAGCATCACATTTTTGGACGTGAGAGTCACCAAGATTGGTGACAAGCTATCCACGAATATCCATAGGAAGACCACGGCCACAAACTCTCTGCTTCACTGGAGTAGTCATCATCCGACTCCTCTCAAAAGAGGTATCCTGAGAGGTCAATACCTCCGGGTAAGGAGGAACTGCTCCAATGGGGCGTCCTACTTCAGTGAGGCAAGGGGTTTGCAATACAGATTCAGGGCCAGGGGATATCCGCAACCGGTACTGAGAGATGCCTTTAAGCATGCGTTGGCCAGTGACCGGGCGGATCTTTTAGTCCCTAAACGTAGAATCATCTCTGATTTTGACGTGGCCAATTGTGAGGTCAAGCATGTTCTTAGGAAGTATTGGTCTATCTTACGGATGGATCCTGATCTGTCCGACATAGTCACCGAGCATTCCGCTGTCTCCTACAGACGTGGCAGGAGTCTTAAAGATCGCCTAGTGCGCAGCCACTTTACACCACCCGCGAGGGCGGGCACATGGCTAGATAGTAAGCCTGTAGGTGTTTTTAAATGTGGCATGTGTAAGGCATGTGAATACATGTCCACTGTGAAGATCATTACATGCTCGGTGACTGGCCGTACGTTTCAAGTTCGCGACTTTATCAACTGCCGGTCCAAAGGTGCCATTTACTTATGCCAATGTCCATGCCCCAAGGATTATGTTGGGAAGACAGTGAGGGAAGTGATAAGGAGGGTATTGGAGCATATCAACGATGTTGTCAAGAAGGAGGTGACACCGGTAGCCACCCATGTGAATGATTTTCATGGCGGGGACCCAAGATCTCATAAATTCACAGTTTTGGAACTGGTAGCCCCGTCTCCCCGTGGGGGTGACTGGGACAGGAGGATCCTACAGAAGGAGAGTGAATGGATCCATAGGTTCCGTTCTCAGTCCCCCACGGTCTAAATGAAAGACTAACCTTCTCCTGCTTCCTCTAAATCTTCGTGCCCCCTCTAATCCCTTTGGCCTAGTAAAACTAATAACTAAAATAATTAAAAGGAAAAAATATAATAAAACTCCCACTTCCTCCCCCCCCCCCCCCCCCCTCTATACATTATTCTCCCTAATTGGCCACCTTTTTCTCTTTACTGGATGTCCCTTTCTTCATTTTCCCTCTGTCCCTTCCCCCATCCCCTCCTTTCCCCCCTTCCCCTCCCTCCCCAGTCTTGCCTTCACTTTCCCTAGCTTATGGGGTTATCAGGAATGTTATTGTCCGTTTAACTTAGCCAGGTGCGCGAAGCACCTTAAGTGTTTAATTATGTAGCACAGTGAACATAAATTAATATCTCTATTCATCTACTGACGGTCGTCCTTCGCCTTTTTCCCCCCATTTTTTATCCCCTTCTGCCCTGTATACATATATATTTATATCTGTTAAGGGTTGGTTAGCTATCTGATTTAGCCTAAACCAGCCTCATCCGCTAGTGTAAAGTCACGGTCTCCCTTGCAGCATTCTCTGTGTCCTGTAGGTAGCTCCGATACTGCCTAGGAGCTCTGCGGCTCACAGACCGGAAGGGAGTTGCGTGTCAACTGCCGGAAGTGACGCGATGCGTTCCATTGACGCGATGCTGTCTCCTCAGCGTGCGTTCCAAGTTGGAGCGCACGCATCCAAGCATCACCATTAAGATGAGTTAGTGATGTCACCACATGAGCAACGCAGGTTAGGTTTAGGAGGGCTATTTAAAGAGGACCTTTCACCAGAATTAAACTTCTAAAGTAACTATACAGGCATGTAGAGCGGCGCCCAGGGACCCCCCTGCACTTACTGTTATACCTGGGCGCCGCTCCGTTCTCCCGTAATTGCCTCCAGTATCTTCATAGTTAGGCTCCACCCAGGGGAACCTGCCGGCGCCTCCTCCTCCCATGCTGCAGCGCTGGCCAATCACAGCGCTCAGCTCATAGCCTGAGAGGCTTTTTTCTCTCTCAGGCTATGAGCTGAGCGCTGTGATTGGCCAGCGCTACAGCATGGGAGAATGAGCCAATGGCAGGTTCCCCTGGGTGGAGCCTAACTGTAAAGATACCGGAGGCAATTACGTGAGAATGGAGCGGCGCCCAGGTATAACAGTAAGTGCAGGGGGGTCCCTGGGCGCCGCTCTACATGCCTGTATAGTTACTTTAGAAGTTTAATTCTGGTGAAAGGTCCTCTTTAAATGGGGCCAGCAGGACATACTGAGCAGTGGACCTAAGGAGGAGACACTATGAGGACTGCCATCTACTGTGAGTAGGATATGGGCGTCTCTGGCCCTCTTTTAAGCTAGACTAGCCTCGCTCAATACGTGCCTTTATTTAATATAGGTGACTTGAAGTGGGGACTAGTCTATTTGATTGCCTGAGCATCTGTCAGTTAATCCTGAGGTACTGTTTTATCTCTTGGGGATTCTAAGGTGGTGGCCAGTAAATGTATGTGTATGTATTGCCGGCACTAGCGGTTTTCGTTTTTACAGCTGTAGGTATCAACTTGTGGATCTGACCCGGCGCATGAATTGCTGGGTAAAGTGAATGTACCCTGCTGTGCCACTCAGGCATTCCATACCAAATCTGTTTTCCACTTTTTGATTCAGAGTGTGGACTGGCACTCCACTTACAGAGTGAGTTATGTGTGTTATCAAGGTGTTTATTGGTGGTGGCCACCTTTAACTGTTTGATCCTGACCCTTGAAATGCAACATATTTTTGTCATTCTGTTCTTTTTCCACAGAGTATCCCCCGTTTTCATAACCATACGTAAGTAAATATCTTCTCATTCCGTGGTCACAGGACTGGACGTTCTCTCCCCTCCTTTCACTATTATCTGTGGGTCCAAGTATCTAGCATTACATACTGCAATACACCGGTGTATCTAAATCGGTGTCATACACCCGTCTCACGGAGCTTGCATTATATGATGTTACTCCATTATCTTCAATACTATTTTGATTATTTGTCTTTATTAACCCCCTGATGATCCCACACCGTGGGGGAAACGCGTTGGGGTATTTTGTCTTATTAAGATTAGTGTAATTATCACACTTTCGTAATAGGGTGTGTTCTTCATCTCTTGATGTACTGTGTACCTTCTGATCAGCATCTGTATCATTAGGGTCGTATATAAAGTTCATCTCTCTGTTTTGTATGTCTGTCTGTTCGGTAGTTTACCACAAGGCTAGTACCCTATCCGTTGTCATTTGTTTGAGGGTTAGGCAGAAGCTTTTAGCCAAGGTTCGAGGACAGGGAGTCCCCACCATAAGGGGCCGTCCCAAGGCTGAGGTGGAGAGTAGGGTGTTTACCTATGGTCAGCCCCCTCCCCCTCCTCCCCTCTCTCCCCCCCCCTCTCTATCAAGGGTTAATCGTAGTCGGTGGTATTCCTACCGTAGTGATCGATGTTTGCCCGTCACTTTATGTAAAGCTATTAATAAATTTAGTATAATTTCTTTTAGGTCAATTGGCAACATGATTGGGTATAAAAAGAGCTTCTCAGAGTGGCAGTGTCTCTCAGAAGCCAAGATGGGTAGAGGATCACCAATTCCCACAATGTTGCGCAGAAAGATAGTGGAGCAATATCAGAAAGGTGTTACCCAGCGAAAAATTGCAAAGACTTTGCATCTATCATCATCAACTGTGCATAACATCATCCGAAGATTCAGAGAATCTGGAACAATCTCTGTGCGTAAGGGTCAAGGCCGTAAAACCATACTGGATGCCTATGATCTCCGGGCCCTTAAACGACACTGCACCACAAACAGGAATGCTACTGTAAAGGAAATCACAGAATGGGCTCAGGAATACTTCCAGAAACCATTGTCAGTGAACACAATCCACCGTGCCATCCGCCGTTGCCAGCTGAAACTCTACAGTGCAAAGAAGAAGCCATTTCTAAGCAAGATCCACAAGCTCAGGAGTTTTCACTGGGCCAGGGATCATTTAAAATGGAGTGTGGCAAAATGGAAGACTGTTCTGTGGTCAGGCGAGTCACGATTCGAAGTTCTTTTGGAAATCTGGGACGCCATGTCATCCGGACCAAAAAGGACAAGGACAACCCAAGTTGTTATCAACGCTCAGTTCAGAAGCCTGCATCTCTGATGGTATGGGGTTGCATTAGTGCGTGTGGCATGGGCAGCCTGCATGTCTGGAAAGGCACCATCAATGCAGAAAAATATATTCAGGTTCTAGAACAACATACCGTATTTTTCGCCCCATAAGACGCACTTTTTCCTCCCCAAAAATAGGAGGAAAATGCTCCTGCGTCTTATGGGGTGAATGCTGACCAGTTTAACATCGCTGGCTGCGATGTGCGAGCGGAGGAGGGACTGGGAGGAGGAGCTGGGGGCCGGCAATTGCGGCGGAGCGGTGCAGTCACTGTACTATAGCCCCGCCGCTCCAGTGCTGCACAAATATAAAATGTATTATTCAATTAAAAGTTATTAAACATGCCCCCCTCACTCCTAATAGTACCGTATATCCTAATTGTTTCTGGATAATGCCGGCAGGCAGGCCGGGCGGGCGGCACCGTAACTCCCTGATGTCACGTGCCTGCGCCGCCTACTTTATGAATGAAGCAGGCGGCGCAGGCAAGTGACGTCAGTGAGTGACGTGCTGGCCGCCTGGCCCGCCTGCCGGCATTATACAGAAGCAATTAGGATATACGGTACTATTAGGAGTGAGGGGGGCATGTTTAATAAATTTTAATTGAATAATACATTTTATATTTGTATACTGGGGGGGCGGGGGGGGGCGGGGGGGCGCGATACACACGGAATCTGTGGATGGCACAGTTAAGGGGTGGGGGTCTGTGAATGGCACTGTTATGGGCTGGGGGGGTCTGTGGATGGCACTGTTATGGGCTCGGGGGGGGTCTGTGGATGGCACATATATAACAGTGCCATCCACAGATCCCCCCTGTAACAGTGCCAGCCACAGATCCCCCCCCCTATAACAGTGTCCGTCATCCACAGATCCCCTCCATAAGTGTCCGTCATCCACAGATCCCCCCATAAGTGTCCGTCATCCACAGATCCCCCCATAAGTGTCCGTCATCCACAGATCCCCCCATAAGTTTCCGTCATCCACAGATCCCCCCATAACAGTGTCCGTCATCCACAGATCCCCATAACAGTGTCCGTCATCCACAGATCCCCCCATAACAGTGTCCGTCATCCACAGATCCCCCATAACAGTGTCCGTCATCCACAGATCCCCCCATAACAGTGTCCGTCATCCACAGATCCCCCCATAACAGTGTCCGTCATCCACAGACCACCATTAGTTCCAAACCCACACCTTTTGGTAAAAAAAAAAAAAAAAAAAAAAAAAAAAAATAATATATATATATATATATATATATATATATATATAAAGAAAAATGGCGGCACTGGCTCAAAAATGAAAATGCGGGTGCACGTCCCAAAGGGAATGGACTAGTTTCCCTATTGAATATAGCAAGAAAAAAGAGCGGCACTCCAAGAAGTAAAGTGGTGAATCCTTTATTCACACCAGTGGTGCAACGTTTCGGCTCTGGTCGCGAGCCTTCCTCAAGCTTGAGGAAGGCTCGCGACCAGAGCCGAAACGTAGCACCACTTGTGTGAATAAAGGATTCACCACTTTACTTCTTGGAGTTGTCATGGAACCATGAACCAGACGTACAACAAGAGATAAGTGGAAATAAGAAGGCTTTATTGAAAATCAAGCTGTCAGGCAAAAGTCCAAACGGATGGCTAAACCGAAGCAGGGTCTTGCGAAGCCAGAGGTCAGGAACCAGAAGGGTAGTCAGACGAAGCCTGGATCAGGAACCAGCAGGGTAGTCAGACGTAGCCAGGATCAGGAACCAGCAGGGTAGTCAGACGAAGCCAGGATCAGGAACCAGAAGCAGCAGCAGACTTAGAAGCATGTGAACACAGGAGGACCAAGCAAGGAACTGAAGCCACAGACCTCCTATATATATAAGCTGGGCATCCAGCTCCTCCCAGTGGGAAGGAGAAGCCGCAGGGTGGGAGGCTACAAGAAACCCAGAAACCAAGATGGCCGCCAGCACATGTCAAACGAAGGAGAACAGCAAGAAGGTAAGACCATGACAGGAGTGCCGCTCTTTTTTCTTGAGATATATATATATATATATATATATATATATATATATATATATATATATATATATTTTTTTTTATTTTTATTTTTTTTTCCTCCCCAAAAACCTAGGTGCGTCTTATGTGCCGATGCGTCTTATAGGGCGAAAAATACAGTATGCTCCCATCCAGACGTCATCTCTTTCAGGGAAGACCCTGCATTTTTCAACAAAATAATGCCAGACCACATTCTGCATCAATCACAACATCATGGCTGCGTAGGAGAAGGATCCGGGTACTGAAATGGCCAGTCTGCAGTCCAGATCTTTCACCTATAGAGAACATTTGGCGCATCATAAAGAGGAAGGTGCAACAAAGAAGGCCCAAGGCGATTGAACAGTTAGAGGCCTGTATTAGACAAGAATGGGAGAGCATTCCTAGTTCTAAACTTGAGAAACTGGTCTCCTCGGTCCCCAGACGTCTGTTGAGTGTTGTAAGAAGAAGGGCAGATGCCACACAGTGGTGAAAATGGCCTTGTCCCAACTTTTTGGGGATTTGTTGACACCATGAAATTCTGATTCAACATATTTTCCCCTTAAAATGGTACATTTTCTCAGTTTAAACTTTTGTTCCGTGATTTATGTTCTATTCTGAATAAAATATTAGAAGTTGGCACCTCCACATCATTGCATTCAGTTATTATTCACGATTTGTATAGTGTCCCAACTTTTTTGGAATCCGGTTTGTAGTAATTCTCTTTATAATGTGTGACAGTAGAAAACCACCTCCTAGTAATGTGCGCCAGTACAAAAAATGCCCCGTTTTCTGGCAGTAAAAAAAAAAAAAACACTGCCAGTAGAACCAATTTCCCTAGAGTGCCTTCATGTGTTTGAATGACTTGTACTGTGTGCCACTACAAAAAAATAAAAAAATAAGTTGAGCTTAGGTGCCCATAGTGCCCCTAGAATTTGTGCCAGTATAAAATACTCCTATATAGTGCCCGCAGAAGATGCCCCCATAGTGCTCCTCCCTAGTCCCCATAGTGCCCTCCATAATGTGCCAGTATAAAATTCCCCTATAGACTACCTCACATAGATGCCCCTATAATGCTCCTCTCCCCCCTCCTCATAGTGGCACCAAAATGGGTGCCAGTATTAAATGCCCCTATATAATGCCCCCAGTGTCCCCCTATAGTGCCCCAGTGTATAGACCCCCCAGTAGATGCACCCATAGTGCTCCTTTCCCTCCCACTTCTCCATAGTGCCCCCCATAATGCGTGCCAGTATATAGGGCCCCCAGTAGATGCCCCCATAGTGCTCCCCCCTTCTCCATAGTACTCCTATAATGTGCCAGTATATAGGGCCCCCAATAGATGCCCCCATAGTGCTCCCCCCCTCTATAGTGACCCCCATAATGTGCCAGTATATAGGGCCCCCAGTAGATGCCCCCATAGAACTCCAATAATGTGCCAGTATTTAGGGCCCTCATAATGTGCCAGTATATAAGGCCCCCCACCCCCCTACTTGCCATACTATACTACACTGAACATAAATATAAACGCAACACTTTCGGTTTTGCTCCCATTTTGCATAAGCTGAACTCAAAGATCTGAAACATTTTCTACATACACAAAAGACCCATTACTCTCAAATATTGTTCACTAATCTGTCTAAATCTGTGTTAGTGAGCACTTCTCCTTTGCCGAGATAATCCATCCCACCTTATAGGTGTGGCATATCAAGGTGCTGATTAGACAGCATGAATATTGCACAGGTGTGCCTGAGACTGTCCACAATAAAAGACCACTCTGAAATGAGCACAGTTTTGCCTTACTGGGGGAAAAACCAGTCAGTATCTGGTGTGGCCACCATTTGCCTCACGCAGTGCAGAACATTTCCGTCGCATAGAGTTGATCAGATTGTTGATTGTGGCCTGTGGAATGTTGGTCCACTCCTCTTCAATAGCTGTGAAAAGTTGCAGAATATTGCCAGGAACTGGAACACACTGTCGTATACGCCGATCCAGAGCATCCCAAACATGCTCAATGGGTGACATGTCCGGTGAGTATGCTGGCCATGCAAGAACTGGGATGTTTTCAGCTTCCAGGAATTGTGTACAGATCCTTGTAATATGGTGCCGTGCATTATCATGCTGCAACATGAGATGATGGTCGGGGATGAATGGCAGAGAATCTCTCTCTGTGCATTCAAAATACCATCAATAAAATGCACCTGTGTTCGTTGTCCATAACATACGCCTGCCCATACCATAACCCCACAGCCACTATGGGCCACTCGATCCACAACATTGACATCAGCAAACCGCTCACACACACACACACACACACACACACACAACGCTACACACGCTGTCTTCCATCTGCCCTGAACAGTGAAAACCGGGACTCATCCGTGAACAGAGCGCCTCTCCAACGTGCCAGACGCCATCGAATGTGAGCATTTGCCCACTCGAGTCGGTTACGACGACGAACTGCAGTCAGATCCAAACCCCGATGAGGACGACGAGCATGCAGATGAGCTTCCCTGAGATGGTTTCTGACAGTTTGCGCAGAAATTCTTTGGTTATGCAAACCGATTGTTGCTGCAGCTGTCCGGGTGGCTGGTCTCAGACGATCATGGAGGTGAACATGCTGGATGTGGAGGTCCTGGGCTGGTGTGGTTAAACGTGGTTTGCGGTTGTGAGGCCGGTTGGATGTACTGCCAAATTCTCTGAAACGCTTTTGGAGACTGCTTATGGTAGAAAAATGAACATTCATTACACGGGCAACAGCTCTGGTAGACATTCCTGCAGTCAGCATGCCAATTGCACGCTCCCTCAAACTGTTAAGGTTACCTGCACAATTGCTTGTAGAGGTTACTCGAAGGGGGGAAGGAGTCCAGTGGCAGCGACACAGGAACAGAGGACCACGGAAACGGACTGGATGAATGATCCTGATATGCAGGAAGAGAGTAGTCAGGCAGTCCTGGGTCGGTACACAGGATGGCAGGTACAAGGATTCAGGATGAGGCTGGAGAGTAGTCAATGGAGGCAGAGTTCAGTACACGAGATGGCAGGTACAAGGATTCAGGATTCACGATGGAGGCAGAGTTCGGTACACGAGCAGGTTAGCAGACAAATACCGAGAGGCTGAAGCAAGACTACGGCTGAGATAGCTCAATAATCTGGCAAGGGAGGAAGTGACATGGTCTTCCTTAAATAGGGCGTACACAGATCTGATTGGTCAAACCAAAAGCAGGAACATTCAGGTCAAGGAGGTGGTTCAAAAAAGTAACAGAAACTGTGTCCAGGAAGCTCTGTGGTCTAGTGAGCAAGGCTACAGCCTAGGATGCCGGAGTCTCCCGGTTCGATCCCTGACACAAATGTTGCAACATCTGTGGTATTGTGGTGTGTGATCAAACTGCACATTTCAGAGTGGCCCTTTTATTGTGGGCAGTCTAAGGCACACCTGTGCAATATTCATGCTGTCTAATCAGCACCTTGATATGTCACACCTGTGAGGTGGGATGGATTATCTCGGCAAAGGAGAAGTGCTCACTAACACAGATTTAGATAGATTTGTGAATAATATTTGAGAGTAATGGGTCTTTTGTGTATGTGCACCGGTTTCAGAGAAATTGGCAAGGGAGACGTCTCTCCCCTGCCCCGCCACACCATTCATCTGTATGGCTGTCCTATACTTCTGCTGCCAGTCAGAAAGGGCCTCCCTCCCGCACTGGGCCCCTGTGCAGCCGAACCTGACTGAGCCATTCTAACACGTGAATATGCTTTAAACCATTCCATTGTAGCTCTGGCTGTATGTTTAGGGTCTTTGTCCTGCTGGAAGGTGAACCTCCACCCCAGTCTCAAGTTTTTTTGCAGCCTCTACCAGGTTTTCCTCCAGGATTGCCCTGTATTTAGCTCTATCCATCTTCCCATCAACTCTGACCAACTTACCTGTCCCTGGTGAAGAAAAGCATTCCCACAGCATGATGCTGCTGCCACCATGTTTCCCAATTTGGAAGCTGTGTTCAGAGTAAAGTGCCGTATTAGTTCAGCTTTGGTCTTATCTGACCAGAGCACCTTCTTTGCGGTGTCCTCTACATGGCTTGTGGCAAACTGCAAACAGGACTTCCTATAGCTTGCTTACTACTTGCCATTCTCTATAAAGGCCAGATTTGTGGAGTACACGACTAATACCGTGTTTCTCCGAAAATAAGACAGGGTCTTATATTACTTTTTTCTCCGAAAATAGGGTTAGGGCTTATTATCAGGGTAGGGATTATTTATTCAAATACAGTATAATCACAGTGGGTGGCACAGTACTACGGTATGATACCGGTACAGTACTCTGGCAGGCAATGTCACACTTCTTTCTGGTACCGTACGTACACTGCCCCTGAGCCCCTAGGCAGCAATGTGTACGGTACGTTACCAGGGAGATCTGGCGTAAGAGATGACAGGGTGCTGATTGTGGAGGCGGGGGAGGGAGCAGGACGCGCTCAGCAGCGCTAGCTCCAGGCAGCAGATTGGAGAAGGACATCCTCCTGCTGCCTCATTCAGCTACGGTACGGGTAAGTAAGAACGTGGGGGCTGGCGGCAGTACAGGGTAGAGAAGCCGTCCAGCCCGCCCAGCGATGTACCCGTTCGGTACCGTAGATGGAAGTGCGGCTCCCGGCATAATTTAGCATTTAGTGCAGCCGCCAGCCGCGATGTATGCACGGGCTAGCGGCTTCACTGAAGGCTAAGTGTTGGCAACCTGCGCTGCTGTACCGTAACTCCTGCCCGCCTCCAATCAGCTGGGAGAGTACCGAGGTCCTGCCCGCCTGCCCTGGCAGCTCAGGAGTCATTAGTAAGCGCTACTGAATCCATAAATATAAAATTCTACTAGGGATTATTTTTTGAGTAGGGCTTATATTTAAGCCCTACTCCCAAAACCCTGCAAAATAGGGCTAGGTCTTATTTTCGGGGTAGGTCTTATTTTCGGGGAAACACGGTAGTTGCCCTGTAGACAGATTCTCCCAGGAGGAGATCTGTGGATCTCTGCAGCTCCTCCAGAATAACCATAGGCCTCTTGGCTGCTTCCCTAATTGGTGCTCTACTTGCCTGGGCTGGCAGTTAAGGTGGAGGCCATGTCTTTGCAGGTTTGCAGATTTGTCCCTTCATTTTTGGATGATGGATTGAAAAGTGCTCCGTGAGATGTTTAATGCTTGGGATATTTTTTTATAAACTAACCTTCCTTTACACTTCTCCACAACTTCATGATGCTGTTTGCTCAATAATATTCTCAAAAACCTCTGAGGCCTTTACAGAACAACTGTAGTTATACTGAGAAATTACACACAAGTGGACTCTATTTACTAATTGCGTGACTTCTGAAGGTAATTAGTCACACAGGATTTTATGTAGTCATATCAGAGTACAGGGGACTGAATACAAATGCACGCCATGCTTTTCAGATTTTTATTTATTAAATATTTTCAAAACCATGTATCGTTTTCTTTTCATTTCACACATACTTGCTACTTTGTGTTGGTCTATCCCAATGTGAAAAAATGTGGATAAGTTCAAAGGATATGAATACTTTTTCAAGTCCCTGTAAATTAGGCACATCCCCTGGCAGTCCATGCACCTAAACTGAAATCTATGCCAGTTCATAGCTGACGTAGAGTACAGTCTTCTTTTACGCCAGAAAACTGGCCCGCTGGCCCGTCCTCACCCTGCCCCCTTTTCAGGAAAGGGCAGTGCAGAAATGCCACATGCACCTAAATTTAGGCACAATGGTGTCTTTTACTTTTTTTTAAGCCAAAAGACTAGGGTTGGGGGGAATGATAAATTCCCCTTCCCCAGTGTACCTGGCATTTGTACATGCATAGGCCTTGAAATCAGGAGTCAAGTGCACTGTGTTAAATTGGAGGAGGCATGATGATATGTTTGGGAACATGCTCCTCTATCTGTAGACATTTTTTGGATGGGAGCGCCAAGTGGGGTGGTGGCTTCAATAATTTAGAAAACAATCCAGAACATGAATGAAAGATGCATTAGTAATTTCCATACAATGCATTTGTGTTTTTTCCCCACCCTACAGTACTTACATGAGACTCTAACAAGGGGACACACTCGATAGTGGGTGGATGAATATAGTCTGGCAATGAAGCCAAGACCAAGTACAATGTGATCAAAAACATTGGTATCTCTTCTGAAAAAAAGAAAGAGTGAGAGATTTACTAAAGCAGATAGCCCCTTTATTAAAAAGCAGACCCTCATTTTAGACCTTTGTATACAAAGAGCACCCCTCTGAGGACCCACTCTGACCATACACTGCTTCTTTTGACATAAGGTGGTGCGGTAAGGAAATTGAAGATTTGCTGCCAAGTTTCCCCTCATATTACAGCCAGGGGTTCTTATTTTCACAGGATTTTTCTAACAAATTTGTATATTGAACAAAGTGGAGACCCCCTTAAAGTACAGCCCCCTTAACCACTTCAACCCCGCTAGCTAAAACCCCCTTAATGACCAGGCCACTTTTTACACTTCTGCACTACACTACTTTCACCGTTTATTGCTCGGTCATGCAACTTACCACCCAAATGAATTTTACCTCCTTTTCTTCTCACTAATAGAGCTTTCATTTGGTGGTATTTCATTGCTGCTGACATTTTTACTTTTTTTGTTATTAATCGAAATTTAACGAATTTTTTTCAAAAAAATGGCATTTTTCACTTTCAGCTGTAAAATTTAGCAAAAAAAACTACATCCATATATAAATTTTTCGCAAAATTTATTGTTCTACATGTCTTTGATAAAAAAAAAAATGTTTGGGCAAAAAAAAAAAATGGTTTGGGTAAAAGTTACAGCGTTTACAAACTATGGTACAAAAATGTGAATTTCCGCTTTTTGAAGCAGCTCTGACTTTCTGAGCACCTGTCATGTTTCCTGAGGTTCTACAATGCCCAGACAGTACAAACACCCCACAAATGACCCCATTTCGGAAAGTAGACACCCTAAGGTATTCGCTGATGGGCATAGTGAGTTCATAGAACTTTTTATTTTTTGTCACAAGTTAGCGGAAAATGATGATTTTTATTTTTATTTTATTTTTTCTTACAAAGTCTCATATTCCACTAACTTGCGACAAAAAATAAAAAATTCTAGGAACTCGCCATTCCCCTCACGGATTTCGCAGGCCATTTTTTACACATTTTGATTGCAAAGTTCTTCTCACACATTTGGGCCCCTAAATTGCCAGGGCAGTATAACTACGCCACAAGTGACCCCATTTTGGAAAGAAGACACCCCAAGGTATTCCGTGAGGGGCATGGCGAGTTCCTAGAATTTTTTATTTTTTGTCGCAAGTTAGTGGAATATGAGACTTTGTAAGGAAAAAAGAAGAAAAAAGAAAAATCATCATTTTCCGCTAACTTGTGACAAAAAATAAAAAATTCTAGGAACTCGCCGTGCCCCTCACGGAATACCTTGGGGTGTCTTCTTTCCAAAATGGGGTCACTTGTGGCGTAGTTATACTGCCCTGGCAATTTAGGGGCCCAAATGTGTGAGAAGAACTTTGCAATCAAAATGTGTAAAAAATGGCCTGCGAAATCCGAAAGGTGCACTTTGGAATATGTGCCCCTTTGCCCACCTTGGCAGCAAAAAAGTGTCACACATCTGGTATCGCCGTACTCAGGAGAAGTTGGGGAATGTGTTTTGGGGTGTCATTTTACATATACCTATGCAGGGTGAGAGAAATATCTTAGCAAAAGACAACTTTTCCCATTTTTTTATACAAAGTTGGCATTTGACCAATATATTTCTCTCACCCAGCATGGGTATATGTAAAATGACACCCCAAAACACATTCCCCAACTTCTCCTGAGTACGGCGATACCAGATGTTTTTTTAGACATTTGGATCCCAGACTTCTTCTCACACTTGTGGGCCCCTAAAAAGCCAGGGCAGTATAAATACCCCACATGTGACCCCACTTTGGAAAGAAGACACCCCAAGGTATTCAATGAGGGGCCTGGCGAGTTCATAGAATTAGTTTTTTTTTTTGCATAAGTTAGCGGAAATTGATTTTTTTGTTTTTTTCTCACAAAGTCTCACTTTCCGCTAACTTAGGACAAAAATTTCAATCTTTCATGGACTCAATATGCCCCTCAGCGAATACCTTGGGGTGTCTTCTTTCCGAAATGGTGTCACATGTGGGGTATTTATACTGCCCTGGCTTTTTAGGGGCCCTCAAGCGTGAGAAGAAGTCTGGAATATAAATGTCTAAAAAATTTTACGCATTTGGATTCCGTGAGGGGTATGGTGAGTTCATGTGAGATTTTATTTTTTGACACAAGTTAGTGGAATATGAGACTTTGTAAGAAAAAACAAACAAAAAAAATATATATATTTCCGCTAACTTGGGCCAAAAAAATGTCTGAATGGAGCCTTATAGGGGGGGTGATCAATGACAGGGGGGTGATCAATGACAGGGGGCTGATCAATGACAGGGGGGTGATCACCCATATAGACTCCCTGATCACCCCCCTGTCATTGATCACCCTCCTGGTAAGGCTCCATTCAGACGAACGTATGATTTTTACGGATCCATGGATACATGGATCGGATCCGCAAAACACATGCGGACGTCTGAATGGAGCCTTACAGGGGGGGTGATCAATGACAGGGGGTGATCAGGGAGTGTATATAGGTGATCACCCCCCTGTCATTGATCACCCCCCTGTAAGGCTCCATTCAGACGTCCGTATGATTTTTACGGATCCATGGATACATGGATCGGATCCGCAAAACACATGCGGACGTCTGAATGGAGCCTTACAGGGGGGTGATCAATGACAGGGGGTGATCAGGGAGTGTATATGGGTGATCACCCCCCTGTCATTGATCACCCCCCTGTAAGGCTCCATTCAGACGTCCGTATGATTTTTACGGATCCATGGATACATGGATCGGATCTGCAAAACACATGCGGACGTCTGAATGGAGCCTTACAGGGGGGTGATCAATGACAGGGGGTGATCAGGGAGTGTATATGGGTGATCACCCCCCTGTCATTGATCACCCCCCTGTAAGGCTCCATTCAGACGTCCGTATGATTTTTACGGATCCATGGATACATGGATCGGATCCGCAAAACACATGCGGACGTCTGAATGGAGCCTTACAGGGGGGTGATCAATGACAGGGGGTGATCAGGGAGTGTATATGGGTGATCACCCCCCTGTCATTGATCACCCCCCTGTAAGGCTCCATTCAGACGTCCGTATGATTTTTACGGATCCATGGATACATGGATCGGATCCGCAAAACACATGCGGACATCTGAATGGAGCCTTACAGAGGGGTGATCAATGACAGGGGGGTGATCAATGACAGGGGGTGATCAGGGAGTGTATATGGGTGATCACCCCTCTGTCATTGATCACCCCCCTGTAAGGCTCCATTCAGACGTCCGCATGTGTTTTGCGGATCCGATCCATGTATCCATGGATCCGTAAAAATCATACGGACGTCTGAATGGAGCCTTACAGGGGGGTGATCAGGGAGTGTATATGGGTGATCACCCGCCTGTCATTGATCACCCCCCTGTAAGGCTCCATTCAGACGTCCGCATGTGTTTTGCGGATCCGATCCATGTATCCATGGATCCGTAAAAATCATACGGACGTCTGAATGGAGCCTTACAGGGGGGTTATCAATGACAGGGGGGTGATCAATGACAGAGAAGTGATCAGGAAGTCTATATGGGTGATCACCCCCTTGTCATTGATCACCCCCCTGTAAGGCTGCATTCAGACGTCCGTATGCGTTTTGCGGATCCGATCCATGTATCCGTAAAAATCATACGGACATCTGAATGGAGCCTTACAGGGGGGTGATCAATGGCAGGGGGGTGATCAATGACAGGGGGTGATCAGGGAATCTATATGGGTGATCACCCGCCTGTCATTGATCACCCCCCTGTAAGGCTCCATTCAGACGTCCGTATGTGTTTTGCGGATCCGATCCATGTATCCGTAAAAATCATACGGACGTCTGAACGGAGCCTGACAGGGGGGTGATCAATGACAGGGGGGTGATCAATGACAGGGGGGTGATCAGGGAGTTTATATGGGGTGATCATGGGTGATCAGGGGTTCATAAGGGGTTAAAAAGTGACGGGGGGGGGGGTTTAGTGTAGTGTGGTGCTGGCAGGCTGGAGATCCACTCGTTTACCTTCCGTTCCTGTCAGCGCGCGCGCCTGTGTGCGCGCGTTCACAGGAAATCTCGGCCCTCGCGAGATGACGCGTATATGCGTCACTGTGCGCAGGGCTGCCGCCTCCGGACCGCACATCTGCGTTAGGCGGTCCGGAGGCGGTTAAATGCATTCCTTTAAAGGGGTATTCCCATCACAATGATCACTGTTAAATCTGTTAATGATTTGACAGTGATCATTTTTCTAAATACATTTTATTACCCAATTGCCACCCTTTTTGAGAAAATAAGTCCCCTCTTACCTGATTGTTGTCTTTCGTCTCCCCTGGTTACGGCCACCTCTCCTGTCGAATCCCTCCGGGCTGCGCTTGCGCAGAAGCTTGAAGATTCTCTCCCGTTCGGACCGCGCAATGTCCTGAATGCGCACACCGCTGCGCATGCGCCATGATGACTTCTTCCTGGCCAGTATAGTACAGAGCCTCGAACGCGCACACCGGCTCTGTACTATACAGGCCAGGAATAAGTCACCATGGCGCATGCATGGCGGCATGCGCGTTCAGGACATTGCACGGCCCAGCCGGTAGAGAATCTTCAAGCTTCTGCACAAGCGTGGCCCGACCGGGAGAAGACGTCAATCAAGCCTAGCCGAATCCAGCAAGTGAACGTCGTGCTGGACGGAGGTAAGTATGAAAACTGAAGATGCGAATAGCCCTTTAAGTACATACATTACATTAAAATAAGTCTGTCACCTCCAAAATCAGTTTCAAAGTAAACATACCGCCATATAGGGTAAGTGCCTGGAAACATAACCAACCTTTCTTGTTAAAATCTAGTCCTCCTTTCTTTTATCTTATGCAAATATGTTTTTTGATGCACCATAGACAGGATGCCTACCTTCGGTGCACCTGCGTCATCATTACCAGCTCTGAAATTGTAGGGGCTGTCAATTAAACAAGAATAGGAAGCCTGGATGGCGGATCGTTGGTGCACCATAGAGTGGCTCAGCCAATGGTGCACTGAAAACCTTGTATGTATTTAAAAAATAATAATAAATCTGGATTAGGATTGGATTTTCACAAGAAAGGGATGTTACGTTTTGGGGAACCTGCCCTGCATGGTGTTATGCTTACTTTGAGACTGATTTTGGAGCTGACTCGCTTCAAGCACTCCCGTTTGTGTCATTTTGGCGCATTCCTATAAATCCTTTATTGTGAATGTTCTTCAAGGAAATGATTTTAAGGCGGTTTCCAGCACAGGATCTCAGTTCAGTCACTATGAGGAATACCATCAAATCCACATCACTTTCAAAGCCTAAATTTCATTAGCCCTGCAATGGATACGAGATATTGAATAATTCTAAATCAAAGGGATATAAAGTGTTCACAGAAGAAAATTGAAACATTTTCTTCCAATCCAGAGCTCGGCTTAAATTGCTTCCGGAACAGTCCTCGGACATTTTTCATTGTGTTTATCTATGCGCTGACATGTTTTAACCTCACCAATGTTCTGGAGGCCGCCTGGAGAAATTCTCTGTAATGTAATTCATATGTAATAAAATTGAGTCACTGATGTTCAAAGCTGAGGAATTCTGTCATTCTGCGCTCAATCTCAGATTCTAAAATTAAGGCCGCTTCTCCTATTTGAATAGAAATGGAATGATCACAACATTAATAGAAAATATACCTGGCACCACAAAGAAGAATATGAATCGTGACAAGTATAATTGACTTCTCCATGACCAAGTGCAAGAATAATACAATGTACACACAGCAACTAATTACATCATCGCCTTTTGTTCAGATTCTGTCTAAATTCTATAGCGTGACATAGCGTGAGCTGTAGATATAAGAGTATGTTCACCTTTAAACATGAGTTTACATATACTGTATCACTAATCTACATGAAAAGCTGAGTCACTTTCTAAATACATTACTTATCCTGTACTGATCCTATGTTATAGACTGCATTATACTCCAGAGCTGCACTCACCATTCTGCAGGTGAAGTCACAGTATATATACATTACATTATTTATCTTGTAATGATCCTGAGTTACATCCTGTATTATACTCCAGAGCTGCACTCACCATTCTGCTGGTGAAGTCACAGTATATATACATTACATTATTTATCTTGTAATGATCCTGAGTTTTTAATGGCTAGCTGAAAAGATGGTGACACAATTGCAAGCTTTCAAGACTACGTATGCCTCTTCCTCAGGCGTCTTTGAAGAGACCTAAGTAGTCTTGATAGTTTGCAATTGTGTCATCATCTTTTCAGTTAGCCATTAAAAGTATCAACCACTATTTTATCTTCTATTTACTCTCTAACACTGAGCAAATATATTTTGTACTTATACTCTAGAGCTGCACTCATTGTTCTGCTGGTGGAGTCACTGTGTACATACATTACATTACTTATCCTGTACTGATCCTGAGTTATATCCTGTATTATACTCCAGAGCTGCACTCACTGTTCTGCAGGTGGAGTCACTGTGTACTACATTACATTATTTATCCTGTACAGATCCTGAGATATATCCTGTATTATACTCCAGAGCTGCACTCACTGTTCTGCAGGTGGAGTCACTGTGTACTACATTACATTATTTATCCTGTACAGATCCTGAGATATATCCTGTATTATACTCCAGAGCTGCACTCACTGTTCTGCAGGTGGAGTCACTGTGTACATACATTACATGACTTATCCTGTACAGATCCTGAGTTATATCCTGTATTATACTCCAGAGCTGCACTCACTGTTCTGCAGGTGGAGTCACTGTGTGAGTACAATACTTATCTTGCACTAATGCTGTATTAAAGGCTGTATTATACTCCAGAGCTGCATTCATTGTTGTGATGTATCCTCTAGCATTCACTACTGCCTGCACAGATCTTTTTGGGTGATTTATATTTTTTGTGGTAAAAACTCCAGCTCCACACGGTTGTTTAGAAAAAAAATAAAAATACTAAAAATGCTATAGAAACCGCATGCAGTATGGGAAAAAAAAAAAAACACTGGACGCTGTCGTTTTCTGACATTAGAAAAACTAGCAGCATAATCGGAGTTCACTGATAGTGTTATAGGTCTGTAGGATGAGCTTGTTGACCGTTTGATTACTTTTTGGGTTTGGATGGGCTTGAAATCACAGGAGTTGCTACAGGTCCCACAGGTCCCGGGCTCACTAACCTACTGTGGGTTGTTTTTGTGCAGGAGATCTGATGTATGACAGAACAATCCACTCTTTCCATAAAGGGATTCTGTCACCTCTCATAACACAAATTCAGATTTTAAACCAGTCATGCTCCACAGATTACCTTGAATCGGCTTTGCTGTTCTATACTGTAATCCGTCCAGTAGTTTTGCTGAAAAATGACTTTTATAATTATGCTAATTAATCCTGAAGGTGCCCAGAGGGGCGTTATGTTCCACTTTGTGTGCCCAGTAACGCCCCCCTGCAGTGCCCAAAACGCCTTCCTCCTGAATCCCTAACCGCCCACAGCGTCTCATCCCTCTCCTCCCCCTCCCTGACGGCCGAGCGAAGTCTCTGAGGGCTGCGCCAGTGCGATTTGCTGGAGACTGAGGGAAGAGCGAGCATCGGACGTCACTGGGCTCGGTGCTTGCCCAGTGACGTTGATGAAGCTTCTGCCCTCAGTCTCCAGCAAATCGCACTGGCGCAGCCCTCAGCGGGTACTGCGTCTGCGTGAGACTTCGCTCGGCCGTCAGGGAGGGGGAGGAGAGGGATGAGACGCTGTGGGCGGTTAGGGATTCAGGAGGAAGGCGTTTTGGGCACTGCAGGGGGGCGTTACTGGGCACACAAAGTGGAACATAACGAACATAATTTGTGTTATGAGAGGTGACAGAATCCCTTTAAAGGGGACCTAAACCAGTGCTGAAACCACAAAGGTGCAGCAACGCTTTTCAGATGGCCCTGCACCTTTGTGTTTCGTCAGCTCTGCTCAGCAGTACAGGTCCCATATACTGTCTATGGATCCTTACTCTGCATGCTGACAGCTGGAGAAACCTGAAGGTGCAGATCCGAGAAGCGCCGCTGCACTGCTATGGTTTCAGCAAAGGTTCAGGTCCCTTTAAGTAGTTGCTCTGCTTTGCGGATCCTGTACATTCTTGTTACAAGCCTAGATGTTATCTTGATTTCTTAGTTTAAAAAAATAAATTTGATGTGCTGAAATGTTCTGCCCTGCTTGTTGATGGTTTCCAGGCAACAGATTTTCTTTTCTTCACTTCACAAAAAGGATGGAATATTAGACAGGTATAGATGTTACATTTGCAGATGGAGGTTCGCTTCAGAGGCTAGGGTGTCTCAACACGCAGACTTGTCGTTTGAGTTACTGGGGGAAGAAAATACAGAAATGAACAATCCGTGGTGGTAACGTGAACATAGCCATTTTTGGATACTCATCAGCAAAGAGTGTTCCCAGAATGCATTGGGCTCTTCAGCCTCAATAGGTCCTTAGGCCTCTTTCACACGAACAATACGGATTGGCTCCGGATGCGTTATGTGGAACTCGCACCATTTTGCAAGCAAGTTCAGTCAGTTTTGTCTGCGATTGCGTTCAGTTGTTCATGCGTTTTGATGCGTTTTTCACCAGCATGATATAAAACGGAAGGTTTACAAACAACGTCTCTTAGCAACCATCAGTGAAAAACGCATCGCATCTGCACTTGCTTCTGGATGCAATGCATTTTTCACTGAAGCGCCATTCCCTTCTGTGGCCCCGTGACGTGAACGCATAGCACCCGCGCTGAATCCTGACCCATTCATTTCAATGGGTCGGTGTACATGAGCGTTTTTTTCATGCATCAGTTCTGCGTTGTGTGAAAATCGCAGCATGTTCTATATTCTGTGTTTTTCACGCAGCCCTGGCCCCATAGAAGTGAATGGGGCTGTGTGAAAAACGCATTGCATCCGGAAGCAAGTGCGGGTGCGATGCATTTTTCACTGATGGTTGCTAGGAGATGTTGTTTGTAAACCTTCAGTTTTTTATCACGCGCATGAGAAACGCATCAAAACGCATTGCACCCGCGCGGAAAAAACTGAACAACTGAACGCAATCACAAACAAAACTGACTGAACTTGCTTGCAAAATGGTGCGAGTTTCACTGAACGCATCCGGAGCCAATCCGTTAGGCTTGTGTGAAAGAGGACTATGGGGCCAGGGCTGCGTGAAAAACGCAGAATATAGAACATGCTGCGTTTTTCAAGCAACGCACAGACCTATTGAAATGAATGGGTCCGGATTCAGTGCGGGCACTATGCGTTCACGTCACGCATTGCACCCGCGCGGAAAACTCGCTCGTGTGAAAGAGGCCTTAGTGGTTAGATTTCAGAGCGACCACCACTGAGAGAGATTACAACACGAATATCACAAATATAAACCACTCTGCTGAATGCTACCACAGCGACATCTGCTGGCTGCAAAAAGTATTGTCAGGATTTCCCTGAATTATTACAGGAAATCGAAATGTACAACAAGCAGAAATAAAATCTCAGAAACTCCTCCATTAGGCCACCTGCACACAGCGCAGATTACACGCAGTTTTTCTGTATAGAGTATCGTGCAGAAAAACTGCAGCGTAATACAGTTCAGCAAAGTGTATGAGATTAGACAAATCCCATGTGCACTATGCTTTTTATTCCTATGCAGAAATTGACCTGTTGTGCAGATTTTGAAATCTGCAGCTTGTCAATTGTTTGTGCATTTCTTGGGGCGTATTTCAACCTTTTCAATGGAAGGGTGAGATCTGCAAAACCGCATCAAATCAAGTAACACGGGCAGTTTTTGGTGGGGATTTGCTGTGGAAACTGACAGAAATGCGCATGAAAAACTGTGCAAAAAATGTCTATATTTTGTGCAGATACCCTTAGGCCCCTTTCACACGGGCGAGTTTTCCGTGCGGGTGCGATGCGTGCGGTGAACGCATTGCACCCGCACTGAATCCTGACCCATTCATTTCTATGAGACTGTGCACACGAGCGGTGATTTTCACGCATCACTTATGCGTTGCGTGAAAATCGCAGCATGCTCCTCTTTGTGCGTTTTTCACGTAACGCAGGCCCTATAGAAATGAATGGGGTTGCGTGAAAATCGCATGCATCCGCAAGCAAGTGCGGATGCGGTGCGATTTTCACGCATGGGTTCTAGGTGACAGTCTATTCACTGTATTATTTTCCCTTATAACATGGTTATAAGGGAAAATAATAGCATTCTGACTACAGAATGCTTTGTATAATAGTGCTGGAGGGGTTAAAAATAATAAAAAAGTTAACTCACCTTCTCCTCTTGTTAGCGCAGATGCCGGTCTGTTCTTTATCTGTGGGCTAAAGGACCTTTGATGACGTCAGATCACATGCTCCATCACCATGGTGATGGACCATGTGATTGGAGCATGTGATCTGACGTCACCTCAGGTCATTCAGTCCACAGCTAAAGAACAGAGTGGCATCTGCGCGAACAAGAGGAGAAGGTGAGTTAACTTTTTTATTATTTTTAACCCTTCCAGCACTATTATACAAAGCATTCTGTAGTCAGAATGCTATTATTTTCCCTTATAACCATGTTATAAGGGAAAATAATACAATCTTCAGAACATCAATCCCAAGCCCGAACTTCTGTGAAGAAGTTCGGGTCTGGGTACCAAACATGCGCGATTTTTCTCACGCAAGTGCAAAACGCATGACAATGTTTTGCACTCGCGCAGAAAAATCGCGCATTTTCCCGCAACGCACCCGCCTCTTATCCGGGCAAAAAACATGACGCCCGTGTGAAAGAGGCCTTAGGGCAGGGATGGGCAAACTGGGGCTCTCCAGCTGTTGTAAAACTACAACTCCCATCATGCCCTGCTGTAGGCCGAGGGAAGTTTCCTGGAGGAGGAGATTTTAGCAGTTGTCATCCACAGCATAAATTGACCTGCAGTGCTGATTTTAAATCCACGTCAATTTAGGCTTCTTTCACACTTGCGGCAGGACAGATCCGACAGGCTGTTCACCTTGTCGGATCCGTCCTTACGCTATTTCTCCGTGCCGCTGCTCAGTCCCCATTGACTATAATGGGGACTGAGCGGAGCTCCGGCGCAGCACAGCAGTGCACAGCGAAAGGCGGCCAGACTAAAAGTCCTTCATGTCCGACTTTTTAGTCCGGCGGCCTCTCACCGCGAACTGCCGTACTGCGCCGGAGCTCCGCCCTGTCCCCATTATAGTCAATGGGGACGGAGCGGCGGTCCGGCGGTATGGCGAAATAGCGGAAGGACGGATCCGACAGGGTGAACAGCCTGTCAGATCCGTCCTGCCGCAAGTGTGAAAGTAGACTTATTCAGCACAGATTTGACCGTTTAGAATCCATAGGGCAGGCATCTCAAACTGCGGCCCTCCAGCTGTTGTAAAACTACAACTCCCACAATGCCCTGCTGTAGGCTGATACCTGTAGGCTGTCCAGGCATGCTGGGAGTTGTAGTTTTGAAACAGCTGGAGGGCCGCAGTTTGAGATGCCTGCCATAGGGAGAAATCCTACTTACCTGCTTTAAAATATAATAGGACCCTCTTTTTTTCTCGCCCTACCACATGCACTACAAACTCTATTCTCTCACACCTCCTCCTCTCTCTCCCTGGCTGTCACTACTCACCTAAGGCTACATGCACACGACCGTTGTATGTTTTGCGGTCCGCAAATTGCGAATCCGCAAAACACGGATGGCGTCCGTGTGCATTCCGCAATTTGCGGAACGGCACGGACAACCATTAATATAACAGCCTATTAATATCACAGGTTATATTTTTTTTGCGGACCACGCAACGGAGCAACTGATGCGGGCAGCACATGGAGTGCTGTCAGCATCTTTTGCTGCCCCATTGAAGTGAATGGGTCCGCATCCAAGCCGCAAAAACTGCTGCCCGGTTGTGGACCCAAACAACGGTCATGTGCATGAGGCCTAACTGAAATTTTCAACCTCTTAGGGCCCTTGTACACGACTGCATGCCTTTCGAGATATAGGGTCCGTGAGCAGACCATATGTCCTGCATCGGCTTTGATGATGCGCACCGGAACACACATCATCATAGATTATAATGACGCTGTGCATGTCGGGCTGCCCGCAGTGCTATTGTCCTGCACTCATAAGATCATTTGAGTACAGGACAATAGTCCTGCAGGCGGCCCGACGTGCACAGCATTATTGTAATCTATGATGCTGTGCGCACCCATTCGCACGATCAATGCCGCTCCGGGACATATGGACCGCTCACGAACCGTATGTCTCGGAGGGCATACGGTCGCGTGCAAGTGCCCTTACTCTTCTGGTATCTTCCCTCATCTTTCAAACACTCGGTTGTAACTCCATTATTCCGGCCCCATTGAAAATAAATGGGTCTGCACCCGTTCCGCAAAATTGCGGAACGGATGCGGACCCATTTTGCGGACATGTGAATTGACCCTAAGTTGTACAGAAACTGCCCTCACCAAAGTGACAGAAGACCTCCTGACAGCTAAATGCAACAGTGACCACTCTATTCTTCTACATCTCTCCACAGCATTTGACACTGTAGACCACCATCTCTTACTCACCATGCTCCAATCTATTGGCCTTAAAGACACGGCTCTCTCTTTGTTGTCTTCCTACCTCTGTGATCTCTCTTTCAGGGCATCATTCGCTGGCTCTACTTCCTTTTTTTTTACTCTTTCTGTTAGGTTCCCTAGGGCTCAGTCCTAGGTCCTCTCCTCTGTTCTCTCTACACAGCTCCCATCGGACGGACGATCAGTAGATATGGACATCTCTATGCTGGAATCATCAGGTGCGTCTTATAAAGCGAAAAATATGGTAGCTGGAAGTTAAGACGTACCTAGGTTTTTGAGGAGGAATACTTTTTAACCAAAAGGTGTGGTTTTGAACTAATGTGGATCTGTGGATGACACTATTATGGAAGGGATCTGTGGATGACGCACTGTTATGGAGGCATCTGTGGATGACGCACTGTTATGGGGACATCTGTGGATGACGCACTGTTATGGGGCATCTGTGGATGACGCACTGTTATGGGGACATCTGTGGATGACGCACTGTTATGGGGGCATCTGTGGATGACGCTCTGTTATGGGGACATCTGTGGATGACGCACTGTTATGGGGACATCTGTGGATGACGCACTGTTATGGGGACATCTGTGGATGACGCACTGTTATGGGGGCATCTGTGGATGACACTGCTATGGGGGAGATCTGTATATGACACATATATAGCATCCTATGCTATATATGTGTCATCCACAGATCCACCCTATAACAGCGTCCCTGTGTAAATAGTGACCCCCAATACACCTGGCCGCTCACAGCAGTCTTCATATCTGAACTGTGTAATTCTTAACCTCTTGGTTAGCTTTGTTAAAGTAGCGTAATGGTCTGTAGTAGTACTCACTATCAAACTACCGTAGCAGGTCGGCCGGCAGCGTAACGTCTCTCACTCAGTCACGCGCCTTCTCCTCCAACTTTGTTAATAAAGCAGGCGCGTGACGGAGTGAGTGACGTTGCGCTGCTGGCCAGCCTGCTACAGTAGTTTGAGAGTGAGTACTACTACAGAGTATTGCACTACTTTAACAAAGCTAACCCACTGGTTAAGGATTAAATGACTACACTTTACATATGAAGACTTCTGTGCGCGGGGCCTGGTGTAATAGAGTACAGTGACTACACCGGGCCCCCCTGCGATCGCCTCCAGCCCCTCCTCTCCGCTGATACATCGGAGGACGCGCAGTGCAGCATAGCGGCCGGTGATGTGTCAGTGCACCATTCGCTTTATAAGACGCACTGCCATACCCCCTTCTACACATTTTTTTGGGGGGTAGGGGGGTTCATCTTATAAAGCAAAAAATACGGTATATACCTTATCCCATGACCTCACCCCTGTCTGCTGTCTCCATGAAGTCCTTACTCTATCTGAAACTGAATCTTTCAAACCTACCTAAGCCTGATATCTCCATCTCAGTATGTGGCACTACAATAACGACTTGGCAGCATGCCCACTGTCTCTGTGCTATTTTTAACACAGATTTTTCCTCATGCTGCCTGCACCTCAAAAACATCTCTAGAATCTTTGCAAACAACAAAAACTCTCATTGGTGCCCTGATCCTTTCCAGTCTCAATTACTGTAGCTCATTATTGCAGGTGCATCTCAATAAGTTAGAATATCATCGAAAAGTTAATCAGTAATTTAATTCAAAAAGTGACTTATATTATATAGAATTATTACACACAGAATGATCTATTTCAAGCGTTTCTTTCTTTTAATGTTAATGATTGTGGCTTATACTGTAGCTAATGAACATTTAAGAGTCAGTTTCTCAGAAAAGTGATCTTATACCCTCTCCCTGTAATGTCCACTTGTGTTCCATAATAACAACCTGGACATGCTGACAGTTTTAGTTCTCTCCTCTTTTACCCCACCATGTATTGCACACTAATTTTCACCAGTTTTACACTGCCAGCAGTAGTTCCAGCAAACTGTTCTGGCAGAGAACAATCTGCCAGAACTCTCTGGATCTGGCATTGCTAGGGGTTATCGGAGAGCTCGCCGGCCCTAATACACCCAGAGAGCTCCGGCAGGTTGTACTCTGCCGGAACAGCTTGCTGGAACTACTGCCAGCAGTGTGAAACAGGCCCAAACTGGTCATGATGAGACTTGTACAATTATGATGTTCTGAAGCAGCTGAGGTGTATATAAAGGTTTGTTCACATCTGTGCTAGTGACGTTCGCTGTTTTGCTCTGTCATAGCAGCACAACAACGAAAATCACAGTGGTGTTGGATCTATTGCATCCGGACATGGGGGCCCAATGATTTTTATGTATGCCTCTGCTAGTAACAGAGACTCAGAAGATGGCTGAGAAGAAATGGTGTCAGAGCTAGCTGAGATCCTGACCCTGAGGAAATAACTGCTTCTGAATTCACAGGAGGATCCTGTGTGTTTGTAAGTGTCATTTATTCCTTTTTATCTGTTCTGTAAACTCCGGAGCTGAAAATAGACATAGTGGGAATTAAGGGAAAGGATATCACAGCAGTACAGCTGGCAGATTCCAAAGAAGGGAGACACCCCCTGCTTCTAAGAGAAATGCATCTAGCTGTGCAGCTGAAACAGCAAATAATATGGCTGAAAAAAAACATTAGGGAAGCCGAAACACAGCTGTCCCTTCACAGTTATGATTGTACAAAGAAGCACAGCCGTATATTTAATTTAAATATTATATAATTCAATAATTCCAAAAAATATTTTTAATACAAAAATGTTTGCCGATCTAAAAGTATGTACAAGTATATGCACTCAATACTTGGTTGGGGCTCCTTTTACATGAATTACTGCAACAATGTGGTGTGCCTGTGGCACTGCTGAGGAGTTATGGAAGCCCAGGTAGTTTTGATAGCGGCCTTCAGCTCGTCTACATCATGATCCTCTTGACAACACCCAATAGATTCTATATGGGGTTCAGGTCAATCGAGTTTGCTGGCCAATCAAGCACAGTGATACCATGGTTATTAAACCAGGTATTGGTACTTATGGCAGTGTGAGCAGGTGCCAAGTCCTGTTGGAAAATGAAATCAGCATCTCCATAAAGCTTGTCAACAGATGGAAGCATAAAGTTTGCTGACTTTTGGCCTCATATAAGATAGTGGATCAACACCAGCAGATGACATGGCTCCTCAAACCATGACTGACTGTGGCAACTTCACACTGGACCTAAAGCAACTCCACTGTTCCTCCAGACTCTGGGACCTTGATTTCTAAATGAAATGCCAAATTTACTTTCATCTGAAAACAGGACTTTGGACAACTGAGCAACAGTCCAGTCCTTTTTCTCCTTAACTCAGGTAAGACGTTTCCGACGTTGTCTCTGGGTCATGAGTGGCTTGCCACAAGGAATGCAACAGTTGTAGCTCATGTCCTGGATACGTCTGTGTGTGGTGGCTTTTGAAGCACTAACTCAAGCAGTTTGAAGGCTGCGGTTATCCCTGTTGCTTGTGCACCTTTTCCTACATCACTTTTTCCTTCCACTCAATTTCCCACTGATATGCTTGGATACTGCACTCACACTGAACAGCCAGCTTCTTTAGCAATGACTTTTTGTGGCTTATCCTCCTTGTGGTGGGTGTCAATGACTTCTGGACAACTGTGAAGTCAGCAGTCTACCCCATGATTGTGTAGCCTACAGAACCAGACTGAGGGGACATTTAAAGGCTTAGGAAACCTTTGCAGGTGTTTTGTGTTGATTAGCTGATTACAGCGTGACACCATGAGTCTGAGATATTAAACTTTTTCACAATATTCTAATTTTCTGAGAAACTGACATTAACAGGTGAAACCCGAAAAATTTTAATATCGTGCAAAAATGCAGTAATGCAAATAAAAAGGAATTGCATTAATGCAGCTTAAAATTTGAATTTTGTGAAAAGGTTCAATATTCTAGGCTCAAAGTGTCACACTAGTCAGCAAATTAATCCATACCCCCTGAGCAAAGGGTACCTCAAAATTGTGACTTTGGGGTTTCATAAGCTGTAAGCCATAATCATCCAAATTATACCAAATAAAGGCTTGAAATATCTCGCTTTGCATGTAATGAGTCTCTCTCATATGTTAGTTTCACCTTTTAAGTTGCATTACTAAACTATATGAACTTTGCACAATATTCAAATTTTTCGAGTTTCACCTGTAGGTTTTCATTAGTCTACTTTCACACTCGAGTTTTGGCTTTCCGTTTAGGGATCTCACAGGCAGTCCAAAACGGATCAGTTTGCATTCTAAATGGAAAAGGATCAGCTCAGAATGCATCAGTTTGGTCCCCATTCCGCTTTGGCGACGGACACCAAAACGCTGCTTGTTGGAAAATTAAATCAGTGCCTCCATAAAGCTCGTCAGCAGAGGGAAGCATGAAGTGCTCTAATATTCATGGTAGACGGCTGTGCTGATTTTCGACTTGATATAACAGTGATCTAACACCAGCAGATGACATGGCTCCCCAAACCATCGCTGACTGTGGACACTGGACCTCAAGCAACTTGGATTGTGTGCATCTCCACTCTTCCTCCAGACTCTGGGACCTTGGCTTCCAAATGAAATGCAAACTTACTTTCATCTAAAAGCAGGACTTTGGACCACTGAGTAACAGTCCAGTCCTTTTCTCCTTAGCCCAGGTAAGACGCTTCTGACGTTGTCTCTGGGCCATAAGCTGCTTGAAAAAAAGAATGTGACAGATGTAGCCCATGTCCTGAATACGTCTGTGTGTGGTGGCTTTTGAAGCACTGACTCCAGCCGTAGTCCAGTCCTTGTGAATCTCCCCCAAATTCTTGAATGACTTTTTCTTGACAATCCTTTGAAGGCTGCGGTTATCCGTTACTTGTGCACCTTTTTCTACCACATTCTTTCCTTCCACTCAACCTTCCTTTTATATGCTTGGATTCAGCACTATGAACAGCCAGCTTCTTTACCAATCACCTTTTGTGGCTTATCCTCCTTGTGGAGGTTGGAAATCTTTGCAGGTGTTTAGTGTTGATTAGCCGATTACGGTGCGACACCATGAGTCTACCATATTGAATTTTTCCACAATATTCTAATTTTCTGAGATACTGACCTTTGGGTTTTTATTAGCTGTAATCATCAACATTAAAATAAACTCTTGAAATAGATCACTCTGTGTGTAATGAATCTAGATTATATATATTTCACTTTTTAATTGAATTGCTGAAATAAAGTAACCTTTCGATGATATTCTAATTTACTGGTATTAAGAGGCCCCTGTACAGTTGCCCATTTGTAGAGTGACCAAAGACATCTCCAAAAAGGCAAAGTTCTTGTCCTTTGTCAAAAGCTACTCAAGCAAATGAAATCCTGCCCGAAGAACACTCATGAACACATTGAAGTCATTGGAGGGAATTTATCATGAAGGTAATACAGTCAATTATTATGACCATTTCCTACTTTCAACATCATCAGCAAGTAGCTCATGACAGAAGTGACGTTTTGTGAGAGGGCTTGGTGGCTATGTAAGGTGTGTGATAGGTTATCTGCACACATCTCTCATTCCTGTCACAAGTGACTTATCAAAGTTGTAATAAGGAATAGTTATTGGCTTTTGGGGAAAAGGTGGCAGTATTTCTGTGTGGTGTGTGAACAGTTCAGGTGCTGCTGTGGTGAAAGGGAATGGTAAGTGGTCAAATTGCACCATTGTGAATAAGCAACGCGGAAACTGCGGAGCACCATGTGCCATTGATGTGAATGTTAGCTACAAAGGTGTCCGAGAGCAGACCAAAACGCTACAATGGAGCAGCTCACCGCCAAAATGAACCACGGAGCCACCAGATGTGTGTCTAAAACAACAGTTCAGCGAAACGTTACTGCGTATGGGGCTCTGAAGCAGAAGAATGGTCACCCCACCTCTTCTGATGAAGTTGCATTGGCAGAAAAGGCTTCAATTTCTGCAGCAGTATCAGAACTGGACCTCCACCGATTGGCAAAAGGGTTACCTTCTCCACTGAGTCACGTTTTCTGCTTCATCGATTGGATGGACATTGGCATGCCAGGCGAGAAACATCAGAGAACAAACACCCTGTAACCATTGCTGGAGGAACACAAGCTGGTGGTGGCAGCGTTATGGTCTGGGGAATGTTTTCGTGGCATTTTCTGGGCCTGCTCATCGATGTCAAAGGCACTATAAACCAATTTGGGTATGAATCCATCCTTGCAGCTCACAAACAACACCTGCTGTCTTCACTGGGGCAAATGGTATCTCCCAGCAAGACAATGCGACATGTCACACGAATAGAAGAGCGTGACCAAAACTTCCAAGTACTACCCTGGCCCACCAATTCCCCAGACTCAAACCTAATTCAGCTTCTGTGGGACCCCCTCGATGGTTGTGTTTGCCCTATGTATACTCCCAACACACCCTCCAGCAGCTGTAGGATGCACTACAGTCAGCATGGCTCCAGATACCTGTGACAACCAGCCAAGACCTTATTGACTCTATGCTGCACATAGTGGATATTAGATGAAGGTCATAATGCGATTCAACTGTATATTGGAAGTCAGTTTACAGATAAAGATAGAACTAGGGTTGTTGCGGGTATCGAATTTTCGATACCCAATCGATACTTTTGTCCCATATCGATACGATACCGGGATTTCCACTCCGATCGCCCGCTGTGCCCCCGTTTCAGGCTCCGTATGCTAATTACTACTATCGGAGCAATGGGGAGGAGACACCAGCTTCTCTCCTGGGAGTTCCTTCTCCCTGCTGTAGCGCTGTCCAATTACAGGGCAGAACGTCACAGGGAGAAGGGACGCCCAGAAGAGAAGCTGATGTCTCCCCCCTATTGCTCCGATAGAAATAATTAGGATACGGAGCAGGAGACGGTAACGGGGGCACAGCAAGAGAACGGAGTGGCGACCAGATATAATAAGTGCAGGGAGATCCCTGGGCGCCACTCTATGTAGCCTGCAACTTAAAGTTCGGACCCATGAAAGGTTGTCTAACTTTTAATACAGGAGGCAGGTGCTGGCTGCAGAATCAGTCTGCACCCTGCCGCTGATCTACTAACGGCACGTGCATCCTTTATTAAAAGGTTAATTATCATTGGTGGCGCAGTGCACCCGCTCCCTCAACCGACCCCAGTATTAAAATCATTGGTGGCAGTGGCAACAGGGCCCCCTCCCCTTCTCATTGGCCGCAGTGGCAGCTTCTGATCAGAGCCCCATCAGTGTAATCCTGGGGCTCTGATCGGTTACCATGGCAGCCAGGACACTGCTGAAGCCTTCCATGGTAACCTCCCTGCTCTATGCACAGGGTAGCAGGGAGAGTGTGAGATCCTATTCACCCTAATAGAGATCTGTTAGGGTGAATAGGACAAGGGATGAAAAGATCCCAGGTTCTAGCCCCTAAGGGGGCTAATAGTTATTAAATAAAAAACAAAAAAAACACCAAATTATTAAGTATAAATCACCCCCTTTCCCAATTTTACATCTAAAATATATTTAAAAAAAAATAAACATATCACATATCGCCACGTCCGAAAAGTCCAAACTATTAAAATATAAAAAAAATAAAAATATGCGGTGAACGCCAGGACAAAAGAAAGAAAAAAAAACGCGACTCGCCATTTTTTTTAAAATGCGGAATGCATGTTGCTTTTTTGGTTTATTTTTTTCACGTGGTATCGAGTTATCGCAATAATTTTTTATGGTATGAAAATCTAATAAAAAATTTGGTATCGTAACAACTCTAGATAGAACATGTCCTTTTGCGACATGGCCACGTGGACCCGGTAAGCACATGCAAGGGCTGCTGTGTCCAAGCAGACATGCCGCAAAACATAGGACATCCTCTTTGTCTGCAACATGACGATTTTAGACCCATGGAAGTCAGTAGGTGTGCACCATGATGCGGGGTGAACACTGCCACTGCCTGTGTTTTGCAGATATGCTGTTGGCAGGGTTTTATAGGGAGAAAGCTGCAGTAGAAAGGACATGCCTCCTGAGCTGCTAGCCTGAAGAGAATTAAGCAGAGTAATGGCTGGGTAGGTTTCTGGATTCATGCGAGGTACAGGCTTGGTTCTAGCCTGGTTAGAAAGAGATTGTCAAATACTACATGATGTCTGTTTATTTTTCTTACATTAATCATGGGCATAACCCCTTTAAAGGCCATAGAAATCTTGGCTTTAATGGGAATCTGTCACTTCATACCTTCATATGAATCCATCTGTCAGCACACTAATGTTCTTTGCTCCCATCTTTATCCATTTCCTAATTCTGAGAATAACCCGCAAATTAGCCCCTTGGTGCCAAATGCACCGTTGTGAAACTTCAGAACCAGGCATGAATACATCTTCACTGCCTGTTCCTGTCAGTCAAAGCGGTGGGGGCACAGCCGAGAACGAAGATGAACAGAGCCTAAGTGCAACAGCAACTGATGTGAAAACAAAAGTGTCACATCAGGTTATATGCATTACAGGGCATTGGTAGAGAATACGGAATTTCATTCAATCAATAATCTTGCGGTAAATTTCCAATAATCTCACATCACCTGGACTGCAAAAGAACCAGGATTATTTGAGAAAAAAAAACAAAAAAAAAAAAAAAAAAAAAAAACACACACACAACAAGCAGGCAGTTATTTTACAGCAGGGTGCAACAAGCAACCCATAGGCTGTGTCAACTTTAGGCTGCCCACCACAGACTACAAGGACCAGACTAGAAGATATATTTAAGGACCCGGGTCTGAAAATAAGATTTTTTGCCCCATGCCTGCAATACTTGGATTTCCATACCACCGGGCACCAAGTTAGATTTTGCAACTTTTAGTAAGGGAGCAGTGACAATGCTGCACTTAAAAATTGCTGTTCAAAGAATTCCCTAATATATAAATACAGTCCCACTTAGGGCCCATTCAGACGATTGCGGACAAGAATAGAACATGTTCTATCCCGAACCACGGATGCTGTCTGCATCCTTTGCGGCCCCATTGAAATGAATGGGTCCGCACCCGTTCTGCAAAATTGCGGAACGGATGCATTCTTATTTACACGGCCGTCTGAATGAGCCCTTAGTCCGAAACTACTTCAGCGACTACAATGAATACAGTACTTTTTCGCAAATTAACAGATGCTTAGGGCTCAAGCATGCTACCGTTTGCCAGCCAGGCCCGTGCTGCGGACCTCAAATTGCCAGTGGGTTCGCAAGTGAACAGGCCGTAATATGGGCTCAGCCGACATACGGTGTGCATCAGTCCTTAGTGTGTTGAAAATGCTGTAAAAGGTTAAAAAAAATAAAAAATACTTAAAGAAACCAATGAGTTCCCATGTTTATTGTGGGTAATACAAAACATATCCAGATCTAAAAGTTTAATCTTCGTCCTCTTCCTCCTCCTCATCCTGGTTGATCTGGAAATATCTTAATTCATAGCTTTCCTTACTGTTGGCAACCACGCGCAGCCAATCTCGCAGGCTGTTCTTCTTCAGGTATTTCTTGGTCAAGTATTTTAAGTACCTATTAAAAGAAAGATTTATTTTATAATGCACTCAAACTAAATACAGGAAGTCCTCATAAAAACAAAAACACAACTAATCCCTCAGTGAGAGGAAATGCGCCACCCTTAGGCCTCATGCACACGGCCGTTGTTTGGGTCCGCATCCGAGCCGCCTTTTTCGCGGTTCGGATGCGGACCCATTCACTTCAATGGGGCTGCAAAAGATGCGGACAGCACTCTGTGTGCTGTCCGCATCCGTTGCTCCATTCTGCGGCCCCGCTAAAAAAATATAACATGTCCTATTCTTGTCCGCACTTTGCGGACAAGAATAGGAATTTATATTGACGGCCGCCGTCGCAAAAAAACTGAACGGTCGCGTGCATGAGGCCTTAATCATAGGCAGCATCTGGTATTACAGACTACAGGCTACGAACACCTTTGGGGGAAATTTCTTTATGATTTCATTTTACTCATTCTGGGACAACATTTTTTTTTTCTCTCTTCAATTGGTCTTTATTAAACATTTTCAACTGTCTTTATATTGCAGGGTAAAGTTCCAGCCCTTCTGCAAATGATCTTACTTTCAGCTTCACAGAGCCATCAGGTTGCTCTTTTGACAACTAGATGTACAGCCTTTATCTCTGAATTACTGACAACTCAAACGCTCATTGTATCTGATCCAGGAGATCATTTGATATAAACAAATGTCCTGATTTTTTTTAAAGGCACAGTGCCACAGCGCTGGGAAAAAAACTGATAGTTTACTGAGACAATCTGCTTTGGGGTTGTCAGTTTCACAATACTGATGACCAATCCTTAGGACAGGTCATCAGTATCAAACCAGCACCCCTGGCAACCACACCGATCAGCTGTTTGAAGGGGTCGATGGTAATCTGCATGCAGTCTACATTGTGGCGGCGGCCCTTAAAAAAATAAAAAATATATTATTTAAATATAAAAAAAAAAATCTGGAAACCTCCCTTTTCCTAATCTATCATCCAGAACGGTACTAATGAAAACTACAGCTCTCTCCATATATAAAAAAATAAATAATCACTCAACTGACAGAAAAAACCCCACACTTTCTAATAAGTGCCTGTGTCTTATATTCTGCAGCCAGAGAGGTCCAGTAGTGCCAGACCTCTCCGGCTGCTTCCTTAGGCCTCTTTCACACAAACGATATGGATTGGCTCTGGATACGTTCAGTGAAACTTGCACCATTTTGAAAGCAAGTTCAGGCAGTTTTGTCTGGGAATGTGTTCAGTCGTCCCATAGAAGTGAATGGGACGGCTTCTTGTAATTACGCCGCTGCGACGTCAACAGCAAGCAGGGAAACAAAGAGAAGGCCGATCTGATATTGATGTCCTATCCCTAGCCTGCAAGGTCTGGCACAAGCCCCCATTCTAGCCTGAGGTGTAGGAGGCCCAGCACTTTCCCCTCACTGTGACACATTGCTTACCAGCAGTAAACGTATGGTTACAGGACCTGTGGTGGTCAGGGGAGAAGTCATGTAGGACTGCGCTCGAGAAATAAGGTACATTATGTATAGAGTATGTGTATGAAGCAGGGATATGTATGTGTGATGAGCCTATTGTAGAGTTTTCTATGTGTAATGTGTGTATAGTAGGCCATCTATGTAACTGCATGTAGTAGAGCTCTGTAGCTAAAGTGCACATAACAGGCTATCAGGCTATTGAGTAGAGCTGTGTATGTAATGTGCATATAGTACAGCTATCTGTGTATTGAGCATAAAGTGGATCTGCGTCCGTAATGTGTACATAGCAGAGCTGTGTATGTAATGTCCATACAGCAGAGCTCTGAATTGAGTGTGCATATAGTACAGAGCATATCGTGCTTTGTTATTAGTAAGGAGGCTGCTAGTAGTTTGGGCAGGCTGCAGGGCATTTCCCACACCACTTACGGCACTGTAGAGGACACATGTGCTGTGGGTTTGCTAACCACCAATATTGCCAGTGAAGTGGCTCAGTGGCTAAGCTCTGCTAGGCAGCACTGTGTATGGCTCTGTTATGGTGGCTGTGGTGTTATGTTTAGTGTATAAGGTCAGATATTTGAAATTATTTGAATTACAGCAAATTTCGTACTCCTCCTTGAATAAAAATGCCAAGGGCTACTATCGTAAAAAAGATGTATGCACAAGTCGCAATACAGCGCTTTGCTGGATAAATGAGAGAGCCAGTGGCATACTCCCAATGGAAGCAGACCACATAACTGCCATGCCAACTTGTATAATACCGGACTGTGCCACGCTTTTCATCCTGTGACTGGGTGACATAGAGTATTGCTCTCTCTCAGTCAAAACCTGGGCCAATTTCCTGCTCTGGATGAGCCCAGTAAGTTAACTCCTCTTCTCCTGTGGTGAGGGGCGCACCAGCTGTCATCTCTACAGTGTGTGTATTCAGCCATGGTGTATGAGCACAGAAGGAGCTGTGGCACTGCAGCCTTCAGTATGGGTGTTCTGTACATGTGGTGTTGTGGGGTTTGTGAGAGGCAGGCAATGGCAGGAAAGCCTGTGCCCTGCTGTGGCTCTCAGGTCTTTCTGCTTCACTCCCGTGTGACATGTCATAGGATCCACTGGTTTGGACAAGGACAGGGTCCCAGTGCTAATGGGACCCTGCTGTAGATTCCATAGACCTACATGCAGCTGTATGCCACCTATAACCAGAGGGCTGTTGCGGCCTACTCTGTCAGGGAAGCCGTCACTTTTATGACTGCCCTGTCTGACTTGTGATTAAGTACGGGGAAGATCCACTATATTGAACTGTACTTATCACTTCGCTATAATTGCCTGCCGTAAAAAGTAATAGTACCCAGGCATAAATACCCACCTCTTTGGGCACATTCACACCACCACTATTTATTTCTGTTGTTCTGCTCCGTTAGATAAGCAGAACAACGAAAATAACGCAAGTGCTGGATTGGACAGATAACTGACCCAACCAGAACTGAACAGACTCCATTGACTATTATGGAGTCCATTCCGTTTTTGTTCAGGATTCTGTTTACCATACAATTTACCATATCCTGCATGTAAGGCTATTTTGTCCAGTCTTTGACAGAATCTGCGACAGAGCCCCGTACAATGCAGATGTGGACAAGCCCTTAACATTATGTAGGACTACGTATTAGTTATTTCTATTACTGCAAATTTCGTACTCCTCCTCGCCTAAAAATACTCCTTAGAAAATGGTAAGGGGAGTATTTTTACTCTTCCGGAAAAAAATATAGCGCGACCTCTGAATATTGGTAAAACACTCGGTAACACTGACATGGAAAAGGATCTAGGAATTTTAATAAACAGCAAACTAAGCAGTAGAAACCAGTGTCAGGCAGCTGCTGCCAAGGCCAATAAGATTATGGGTTGCATCAAAAGGGGCATAGATGCCCATGATAAGAACATAGTCCTACCACTTTACACATCACTAGTCAGACCACAAATGGAGTACTGTGTACAGTTCTGGGCTCCTGTGAACAAGGCAGACAGAGCTGGAGAGGGTCCAGATGAGGGCAACTAAAGTAATAACTGGAAAGGGGCAACTACAGTACCCTGAAAGATTATCAAAACTAGGGTTATTCACTTTAGAAAAAAGACTGAGGGGAGATTTAATTACTATGTATATAAATATATCAGGGGTCAGTACAGAGATCTATCCCATCATCTATTTATCCCCAGGACTGTGACGAGGGGACATCCTCTGCGTCTGGAGGAAAGAAGGTTTGTACACAAACATAGAAGAGGATTCTTTACGGTAAGAGCAGTGAGACTATGGAACTCTCTGCCTGAGGAGGTGGTGATGGTGAGTACATTAACGGAATTCAAGAGGGGTCTGGATGTATTTCTGGAGCGTAATAATATTACAGGCTATAGCTACTAGAGAGGGGTCGTTGGTCCAGGGAGTTATTCTGATTGGAGTCGGGAAGGAACTTTTTATTCCCCTAAAGTGGGGAGAATTGGCTTCTTTTTTGCCTTCCTCTGGATCAACTTGCAGGATGACAGGCCGAACTGGATGGACAGATGTCTTTTTTCGGCCTGATGTTACTATGTAGATGCCCATACACCACCAGGAACCTCATGAAAATAGAGAAGGCCTGCTGTTCAAATCACTCACCTCTTGGAAAATGGTACTTCTGACGTCACTGTGATTTTGCTCTTGCTTCTTTCGATGGTGACAACACCACCACCTAGGTTGCCAACCTTCCCATTCACTTTGATGCGATCGTGCAAGAACTGCTCCTGTAATGGATTATGAAGATTCAGAATTGGACAGCAATGCAGAGCCCGAGGGAGCAGAAGAGGAAGAGCTACACCGTCCCCATTTACAATGTAGGAGAAGGGAAGGTACAATCCCTGTGGACACTACAAAGCTGTACCAGCAGTATTACATGGGGGCCGTTCAGATAACCGACTGTCCATACAAATACATGGGCAGCTTGAGTCTACCACAGCAGCAGTTTAGGGGGTACCCTCCATGACTTCCTTATGGACCAGTCCCTCTAGAGGATGAAGGGTAAGAATCACCCTCGGAGATGTGTGCACAGAAGACAGCTGCAGATGTCCCATACGGAGACCACCAGCAGAGCTTAGTATGATCATGTACATGGAGGCTGACACGCCAGCACGGATTACAGGGAGATTCAAACAAACAGCACGTCTTATCTATCGCAGACCTGCCATTCCCTAATACGCATCCGATGTCGGCCTGTCCCAGGTATGGCCTGCTTCACTACGACCACTGACTGATAGTTTGTGCTTCAATTACTTACCATTTTCGACAATTCTGCATGCTGTCAGTGAATGGGGACACTCCTGTGGTATTCTGAGGGGCAAATACACTTGTATCCAGCCTAGACAGTGCTCTGGCAGCCTCTGCACAAATCTCTGGTGATTTGCTACAATGTATCAGGCTGCTTAGCTAGACAGGATGCAACTGTCCCCTGCTCAGCCGAGAGCAGGACCGGCACAGGGTGCGAAAGTAAATGTGTTCTTTCACTGACAGCAAGCAGAAAGGTCTTTTAGGTATTCTTTGTCCACCAGCTGTACTCACAAAGTTAGCAGCATCCATGATGCCATCTTCCACAGGGTGTGTGCAGTCCAAGGTGAACTTCAGCAGCTGCTTCTTCTTCTTGCTGCCCTTGGTTGTGGACTTTTTCTAGAGAAGCCAAGAACAAGCGGTAATTAGATTTGGCCAGTCTTCATTATCAAAGATGTAATATTACTGAAGATGGCAGGCTAACAGAGGATGCTGGGAGTTCCTGTCTATAACACCTGGAGGTCCTTGATCCGGACTACTAATGCAGATTATCAGCCTATAACACAGCTCTGTGGATTATAATGTATGGAGTATTATAAGGCTAGTTTTATACTAGCGGCAAGGACCTCGGGCAGGTGAACAGCCTGTCGGATCAGTCCTGCCGCTAGTGCATGCGTGCCCACGGACTACCGCTCCGTCCCCTTTGACTATAATGTGGGTGGCGTTCCGGCGGAGGCAGCCTGAATAAAAGTACTACATGTCCACATGGTCAGGGCTGAGGCTAGCGCTCTCTTCTTACACGCTATGCTGCCTGTTGGAGAAGAGGCGTTCCGATGGTGTGGATGTACTTGGGATAGACACGTTTTTATTGGTTACACCTTTGTGTATACGTGACTTTTTAATCATTTATTTCATTTTTCTAGGATGTGATGTGACCAAAAAGCAGCAATTTTGGACTTTTTTTTTACATTTACGCCGTTGCTGCACAGCATCATTAACATTATAATTAAATCGTTCAGACAGTTACCCACACGGCAATATCAAATATGTTATTTTTTTTATTTTGTTTTTACACTTTTTTGAAAAAAGGGGGACTAATTTTTATTGAGGGAGGGGCTTATTTACATTTTAATAAAACTAGCCTGTATACCCTAGTATGTACAATCCTACTATACACATGGGAGTATGTGCAGACTGGGAAGAGCATATGCATCATCATGTCTGTACTACAGACACTAGGTTGCAATGCTTTGCACATACCCCCATGTGTATAGCAATGTGCAAAGGCCTGGGACACTGTGGCAATGCGGCAGTAACAGTGGCAGCATGAGCCCTGAGCAAGGCACATTATACAGCGGGCAACTGGCTTACGGACGGCAGGTGGGCTTAGCGTGGTACGGGTGAGGTCCTCCAGGGCAGGCTGAGGCTCCATAAACGCATGCACCACGTAGCTTTACGGATGATGTAGCGTGTCGGGGGGGGACAGGCGCAAGGAAAGCAGCGGCAGCAGCGCCCGATTGGTGAGCAGAGGGTCAGAGGAGGTGGGAATGTAAGTCAGGGGTCAGGCCTCAGGGACCTAGCTACGGCAGTGCGGGATTTATAACAGATCAGACTGGCTGTGGAGCCCGTTACATTATAATGTATATAAACAGCTCAGACTGGCTGTGGAGCCCGTTACATTATAATGTATATAAACAGCTCAGACTGGCTGTGGAGCCCTGTACATTATAATGTATATCACAGCTCAGACTGGCTGTGGAGCCCTGTACATTATAATGTATATCACAGCTCAGACTGGCTGTGGAGCCCTGTACATTATAATGTATATAAACAGCTCAGACTGGCTGTGGAGCCCTGTACATTATAATGTATATAAACAGCTCAGACTGGCTGTGGAGCCCTGTACATTATAATGTATATAAACAGCTCAGACTGGCTGTGGAGCCCTGTACATTATAATGTATATAAACAGCTCAGACTGGCTGTGGAGCCCTGTACATTATAATGTATATAAACAGCTCAGACTGGCTGTGGAGCCCTGTACATTATAATGTATATCACAGCTCAGACTGGCTGTGGAGCCCTGTACATTATAATGTATATCACAGCTCAGACTGGCTGTGGAGCTCTGTACATTATAATGTATATAAACAGCTCAGCCTGGCTGTGGAACCCTGTACATTATCATGTATATCACAGATCAGACTGGCTGTGGAGCCCGGTACATTATAATGTATATCACAGCTCAGACTGGCTGTGGAGCCCTGTACATTATAATGTATATCACAGCTCAGACTGGCTGTGGAGCTCTGTACATTATAATGTATATCACAGCTCAGACTGGCTGTGGAGCTCTGTACATTATAATGTATATAAACAGCTCAGACTGGCTGTGGAACCCTGTACATTATCATGTATATCACAGATCAGACTGGCTGTGGAGCCCGGTACATTATAATGTATATCACAGATCAGACTGGCTGTGGAGCCCTGTACATTATAATGTATATCACAGCTCAGACTGGCTGTGGAGCTCTGTACATTATAATGTATATAAACAGCTCAGACTGGCTGTGGAACCCTGTACATTATAATGTATATCACAGATCAGACTGGCTGTGGAGCCCTGTACATTATAATGTATATCACAGATCAGACTGGCTGTGGAGCCCTGTACATTATAATGTATATAAACAGCTCAGACTGGCTGTGGAGCCCTGTACATTATAATGTATATAAACAGCTCAGACTGGTTGTGGAGCCCTGCACATTATAATGTATATCACAGATCAGACTGGCTGTGGAGCCCGGTACATTATAATGTATATCACAGATCAGACTGGCTGTGGAGCCCGGTACATTATAATGTATATCACAGATCAGACTGGCTGTGGAGCCCTGTACATTATAATGTATATCACAGATCAGACTGGCTGTGGAGCCCTGTACATTATAATGTATATAAACAGCTCAGACTGGCTGTGGAGCCCTGTACATTATCACTTCTATTACATGATGGGGGGTTGGGAGGCCTCTGGACCCCCGGGGGCCCCCCTGCCGGTTACCCCGACACATCGCTTCTTCCATTATTCCATACAGCTCTTGGGCCCCACACATCTAGCAGCCGCTGCCGCCACCTCCCCCCGCACCCGGTACAGGCTGCGCCCAGGCCGCGGCTCCGCACGCTGCACACGCTGCTTTTCTCCGCTGTCACACTCCCGGAACGTCAAGCGCGTTCATTGCGGAAGCGCCACGGCATCGCAGGAAAGCAGCGAGGAGCTGGGGAGCCGCCACCGGCCGCACAAAGGCCCAAGCCGAAGATACAACGTGATGAGCTCGATACTGACCAAAGGAGCCATGGCGACCTCAGATGGCTGAAAGGAAGAGGAAGCCGCCACGCATGCGCTATGTAAGTGTTCTTTTTTGCAGTCGAGTGCCGAGCAGATCGATGGTCTCTAATACGCATGACTGCAGAGAACTATAGTCGCTCTTGCTGGCTGCCTGCGTCACGCGCTGATATTTGACCGGATATAACGCTGGAGTAGTCACCGGGATCCAGTGTCAGAATGCACTCAACATAAAAGTGTATCTTAAAGGGAATATCCACATCAAGACCCCATATTACAGTTTACATATGAAATAATCAACATAACTTGTGAAGTCAGCCTTCATAAATTACATTTTTCATCCTTTACTAATCCTGAGTTATATCCTGTATTATACTCCAGAGCTGCACTCACTATTCTGTTGGTGAGTCATTGTGTACATAAATTACATTACTTATCCTTTACTGATCCCGAGTTACATCCTGTATTATACTCCAGAGCTGCACTCAATAGTCTGCTGGTAGAGTCACTGTGTATATACATTACATTACTTATCCTTTACTGATCCTGAGTTACATTCTGTATTATACTCCAGAGCTGCACTCAATAGTCTGCTGGTGGAGTCATTGTGTACATTCATTACAATATTTATCTGTCACGGTCTCTCCCGTGTCGGGGTCAGAAGATCTAAGAGACTGGCTGCACGTGATGTGATCTGACAGCCTCTTTGGTTTCACTTGTTTCTGTGTTGTTGCTGGTTATGACCACATCTCTTGTCTCAGGTGTAGCTTAAAGACGACCTTTCATCGGTCCAAACATTGCAAGATAAATATCAGGCTACATAGAGCGGCGCCCAGGGATCTCACTGCACTTACTATTATCCCTGGGCGCGCTCCGCCCGCTGTGCCCTCCGGTATCTTCACTAAATTGGTTCGACTAGGCGGAATCTGCCCTGTTTCACCCTGGGCGTTCCTTCTTCAGCTATAGCGCTGTCCAATCGCAGCGCAGATCTCACAGCCTGGGAGAAGGAACGCCCATGGTGAAACAGGGCAGATTCCGCCTAGTCGAACCAATTAAGTGAAGATACCGGAGGGCACAGCGGGCGGAGCGGCGCCCAGGGATAATAGTAAGTGCAGTGAGATCCCTGGGCACCGCTCTATGTAGCCTGATAATTATCTTGCAATGTTTGGACCAATGAAAGGTCCTCTTTAAGTGGTCATTCCAACTCCTCTATTTAGTCTGGTCTAGGCCTGAAACGATTACTCGATTGAATCGCGTTATTGGACACCAAAAAATCCTCAATGACAATTTTTTTTGCATCGAGGATTCGTTTGTGTCATGTGACTACGGAACAGAGTGAAGCGCTTGCTAACTCCCCGCTCCGTGGTCACCCGCTGGCCCGTACCTTTCTGCACTCCGCTCTAGGTGGTGACCTTTCCCCTTTCCCTAGTTTCCAGGCCTAGTACCTTTTCCCTTCCCTCTTGTGTTCGGTGTGGAGTTTACTACCCACACCGCGCCGTGACATTATTAACCGCTGCAATCCATCATTTTTTGTTTGTCAGTGAGGCTATGGATCCAATCGCTCTACTGGCTAGACAATTGCAGGGTCTGTCTATAGAGATAGATGACCACCTAGGTTCAGAGAGTCATGGAAATTTTACTTTAAGTTACGTCCGCTCTCCGGTGGGGATGAGAGTCAAAGAGAGGGTATTATCTTGTCGCTCAGTCTTGGGCTTTTTCTCTACCGAACGGATCACTGTCCCTCCGGTCGGTAGATAAATTTTTTCAGAGCGCTAGGTCTTATCTACGATGACCCGGATCGGATCTCCCTGGCCGAGACCAAGTTACTTGGTTTACAGCAGGGAGAGCGTTCTGTGGGGATCTATTGCTCTGAATTTAGGAGATGGGTTACGGATATGGAGTGTAATGATTCAGCTCTCTGTAGCCAATTCTGTCAGGGATTATCTGAGAGGCTAAAGGACGCGTTGGCCTTTCACGAAAATCCTGAGTCATTGGAAGCGGCTGTGTCCCTCGCTGTATGTATGGATAGAGGCCTGAGAGAGATCTAAGGTCCCTCACTCTCAGGACGAACTATCATATAACGTGGCGGTAGGGCTGCACTAAACAATTATTTTAGTAATCGAGTATTCTATTGATTATTTTTACAATTAATCAAGTACTCTAATACGAAAAACCTTCTTAAAATAACGTATTTCTTTATAAAAACTATATTTTTATTTCTTACAGTGGTATAGCACATAATTGCACACACAAGGCTTCTTTCACAGCTGCAATATACATTCTGTCAAAAGAACAGCCAGAATGTACCATATCGGGTATAGCTGGATTATCTGCCGGCTGCTGCAGCGATTGACTGTAATGGGGTCCGGCCTTGTTGCAGCATTCAAGCGGGGTTTTGACCGGGCAAAAAAAAAAAAAAAAAGCTTTGGACGATACCGAGCATGTATGCCGGAACATGGCCAGGTGGCCTTGGACCACAGTATAGTCAATGAGAGCATATAGCTGGTTGTATCCGGCTCTACCCAATACGGCGTACTCCAGCAGGCTGTTCTTCTGCCAGAATGTGTATCTAAGGTTATGTTGTGAACTCCGGCAGTGTGTTCCGGTGGAGGATCGGACTGCCGGAGTTCACTGGCAGCATCTGTCATAGCTGGATGCTTATTGACTGTAATGGGGATCCGGACAAAAAATACTGCACAGTGACATAGCATTTTGATAGGACCCCTCCCAAGTCAGTCAGCCTTTTCCCCAAATCAGTCCCCCCATGCTGCAAACCCGCAATCAGACCCCCATGCCTCCATGATCAGACCCCCAGGCTGCCATCATCAGACCCTCCCTTGGTGCAATCAGAGCGAGACCCCCACTCCCCCAGTGCCATCAGATCAGCCCTTTCATGCCATGTCCCCCAGTGCCCCCATGATGGCACTGTCATTGGCCCCTCCATGCCATTCAGATTGCCATGATGCCCCCCTTCCCCAGTGCCTCCGTGCAATCAGATCAGCCCCACCATGCCATGTCCCCCAGTGCCCCCATGATGGCACTGCCATCAGCCCCTTCATGCCATCCAGATTGCCATGATGTCCCCCTTCCCCAGTGCCTCCATGCCATCCACCATGTCCCCCACTCCCATCAGGTCAGGCCCTCCATGCCAAATCACAGGTGCCCCCCGCCATCACAGGATCCCCCGCCGCTAACTGTATTCTGACCTGTCCTGGCAGTGCGGCGTGCGCTGACACATGGAGTCCGCAGGAGACGCGTCTTCATCCCAGCATGCACTGGAAGGGACCTAACGTCACACACAGCTTCAGCCAGCGCGCTGACGATGTGTGCACGCAAGGCCCTGGGCAGTGCAGCACAGTGCCGAGTCGGGAGGCCACAGAGTGGTGAGTCAGAAGCTTCACGTCACTCACGCTCCGTGGTCATGTGATTTAAATGCCCTGCATCGAGGATTTTTTTGCCTCGATTACATTGATTAAATCAATGAATCATTTCAGCCCTACATGGCGGCTTTCTCTGATACCTTGGGTGGAGAGACTCCTGAGTTTAAGTCTGGTGACGAAGCTATGCAGTTAGAGGGAGCTACCTCTGGGCCTGCTTGCAAGAGTTTTAGTCATAAGAAGGGAGTATTATTTTTCTGTGGAAAAAGGGGACATTTTGTTAATGTTTGTCCTTACGTTCAGCGTCAAGGTGAAAAAACAAAAAACTTTTAATTCCTATCTTACTCTTGGTGGTGTGGGTGGGGAGTCAGGGAACTTACTTTTGTCATTTACTGGTAGTACCCGATTTCTCCTGCCTGCAGAGGTGGCGCTAGAGTCCAAAACTGGGAATTTAGGTGTTTATTGACAGTGGGGCAGGGGTTAACCTAGTTGATGGTCAGTTCATCTGTATGCATGGGTTGACATGTGCATTAGAGAAAAATATTTAGGTGTTTGCAATAGACTCCGCACCACTTACTCAGAAATGTTTGTCACAGATGGTGCAGGACATCCGTTTAAGAGTGGGTGATTTTAATCAGGAATCCATTTTGTGTTTTGTACTCAAGGGTCTCCTTGCTCCGTTGGTTCTGGGTTTACCATGGTTGAGCAAACATAATCCTACCATTGACTGGCAAGTGAGACAGATTCTCGATTGGAGTGATTATTGCATGGACAACTGTCTTAATATATCTCTTTCTGTCTTGACCACTAAAGCTGTTCCCTCTTTCATTTCAGATTTTTCTGATGTATTTTCTGAGTGGTTGCCAGAGTTTACCCCCACACCGGGAATATGATTGTCCTATCAATCTTATTCCCGGAGCGAAGTTGCCAAAATCTAGGTTATATAACCTTTCTGAACCCGAAAGACTGGCCATACGAGAGTATATTGCCGAAAGTTTTCTTTGTAAAGAAGAAAGACGGAACTCTTAGGTCATGTCACATGTCGTGAACTAAATCGGATTACAGTTCATGATCCGTACCCCCTGCCTTTGATTCCTGACTTGTTTAACCAGATTGTTGGTACCAATGTGTTCTCCAAGTTGGACCTAAGGGGGGCATATAATCTGGTCAGGATTAAGGAAGGGGGTGAATGAAAGACAGCGTTTCATACCCCAGAGGGTCATTTTGAGAGTCTGGTCATGCCGTTTGGGTTAACTAATGTTCCTGCGGTTTTCCAGCATTTTGTTAATAATATCTTTCATCATCTGGTGGGGAGGTTTGTTGTTGTGTATCTGGATGACATACTAATTTATTCTCCAGATATGGAGACTCATCAGGATCATGTGAGACAGGTGTTACAGATCCTAAGAAGGAATAAATTGTATGCTAAGATGGACAAGTGTATATTTTCAATACAGGAAGTGCAATTCCTGGGTTACCTACTCTCATCTTCAGGTTTTCGTATGGATCCAGAGAAAGTCCGTGCTGTGTTGGACTGGGATCGACCCGAAAATCTGAAAGCGCTTATGCGGTTATTGGGGTTCACCAACTACTACCGTAAATTCATTTTCAACTACTCGACTGTGGTTAAACCTTTAACGGACATGACTAGGAAAGGTTCGGATGTCTCAGTCTGGTCTGATGCACCATTACAAGCTTTTTCTGCAGTGAAGGAATGTTTTGCTTCTGCTCCTATACTAGTGCAACCGAATGTGTCACAGCCATTCATTGTGGAAGTTGACGCATTCGTGGTTGGGATAGGAGCAGTCTTGTCGCAGGGTCCTTCACCTAGTAAATGGCGCCCATGTGCATTCTTCTCTAAGAAACTCTCGGCTGCAGAAAGGAATTAATAGAGGTAATAGAGAGTTGCTGGCCATTATTTTGGCTTTTGAGGAGTGGTGTCATTGGTTGGAAGGAGCAATTTATCCTATTACTGTGCTTACTGATCACAAAAATCTTGCTTACCTGCAGTCGGCTAAACTACTAAACCCAAGGCAGGCATGATGGTCGTTGTTTTTTAACCAGATTTAATTTCATCGTCACCTATCGCCCTGGGGTTAAGAACGTCAAGGTTGATGCTTTGTTGCGTAGCTTTCCTGGGGGGGGGGGGGGTTATTCAGAAGATCCTTGTTCGATATTGTCTGAAGGGGTAGTTATATCCGCCCTATATTCTGACTTTGAGGCAGAGGTGTTGGAGGCCAAGGGAGATGCACTGTATTCTTGTCCACCGGGGAAATTGTTTGTTCCTTCTGAATTTCGCCACAAGGTGTTTGAGGAACATCCCTCTACGGTTCTCACAGGACACCCTAGGAGCAGATCCACTGTCGATCTCATCTCTCGTAGATTCTGGTGGCCGGGGTTGAGTAAGTGTGTTGAGGACTATGTGTCTGCTTGCAGTCCTTGTGCACGTGCTAAGGTGACACATACTCGGCATTCCGGATCTTTACTTCCGTTGCCCATCTCGTCCCAGACCTTGGACTCATTTATCCATGGATTTTATCACAGATTTACCTAATTCTTCAGGAAAAACTGTGATTTTGGTGGTTGTTGATCGCTTTAGTAAGGATGGCACACTTTATAGCATTGCCAGGTCTACCTAATGCTAAACTCTGGCACAAGTGTTTGTCGATAACATCATGAAATTACATTGGTATTCCTTCTGATGCGGTGTCTGATAGGGGGACTCAGTTTCTTTCCAAATTCTGGAAGGCGTTCTGTACTCGTCTGGGGGTACAATTGTCCTTCTCTTCGGCCTTTCATCCTCAGTCGAACGGACAGACTGAACGCACTAATCCAGAATCTGGAGACTTATTTGAGATGTTATGTCTCGGAGAACCAGGAGGAGTCGGTCTTCATTTTTGTCTTTAGGCCGAGTTTGCCATAAATAACCGTAGACAGAAGTCTACTGATAGTCAGCCATTTTTTGGGGCATATGGGTTACACCCGCAATTTGGCACATTTTCTGGTACAGAGACTTCTGGTATACCTGAAGAGGAACAATTTTCCTCTTTTTTGTCATCTATTTGGCGGAAAATTCTAAATAATCTAAAAAAAATGGGCAACAAGTACAAATGTATGGCTGACCAGAGACGTATGAATGGTCTGGACCAAAGAGTGGGTGATTCTATGTGGCTGTCCAAAAGAAACATTAAGTTGAAAGTACCTTCTTGGAAGTTGGGTCCAAGGTTTATTGGTCCATATAAGTTCACTGCCATTATTAACCCAGTATCCTTTCGTATTGAACTTCCTTAGGCTTTGAAGATTCATAATGTGTTTCATAAGTCATTGAAGAGATATGTTGAACCGTCCTTCTTGCCTCCCGCACCTGTCATGGTGGGCGGTAATCTGGAATCTCAGATCCGCCAGGAAAGTTGACTCCCGAATTCTCCGTAGATCCCTCCAGTATCTCGTTCCTTGGAGGGGTGACGGGCCAGAGGAGAGGATGTGGGTTCCAGCGGCCGACATTAATGCTAGTCGTCTGGTGGTAGATTTTCACAGAGCTCATCCGGATAAAGTCGGTCCTGGGTGTCCGGAGGCCACCCGTAGAAGGGGGGGGGGGAGTACTGTCACGGTCTCTCCTAGTGACAGGGGTCAGAAGATCTAAGAGACTGGCTGCACATGATGTGATTTGACAGCCTCTTTGGTTTTACTTATTTCTGTGTTGTTGCTGGTTATGACCACACCTCTTGTCTCAGGTGTAGCTTAAGTGGTCATTCCAACTCCTCTATTTAGTCTGGTCTCACCCATCATGCTATGCGGTTGATAGCTCCTTTCTAGGTTGTGAAGTGCTGGTGTTTGGTTCTCCTCTGAGTTCCTGCTCGTCCGCGTACTTCAGAGTTAAGTGTCTTTTCCCTATTTCTTGTTTGTTGTATTCCCCTATCTTTTGGTATTAGGCCTGAGGGAGTCTCCTGTTCCTTCAGCTGGGAAGGAACAGGTCATCTTTTGTCCTGACACTATTTCCAGGGCCCTTTAGGGTCATATAGGGCTTTAGGTTCCTGCGTATGAACATTCCTACCATCGAGGTCTGTTCATACTGATAGTAGTCAGTGCTCGGTTTAGGGATTCACTAGATAGTGACCTTTCCCCAGTTTCCAGGCCTAGTACCTTTTCCCTTCCCCCTTGTGTTCGGTGTGAAGTTTACTACCCACACCGCACTGCGACATTATCCTGTACCTAGTAAAACTGAAAAAGTGTGGAAGTGTAAAGCCTCATTCACACATCAGTGTTCGGTCAATGATTTCTATCAGTTATTGTGAGCCAAAACCAGGTGCAGTTCTAAACACAGAACAGGTGCAGATCTTTCCATTACACCTTATGTGTGTGGAGGCTCCATTCCTGGTTTTGGCTCACGAACACTGATGTGATGAGTAGTACTGTCATTATCAGCCGTATGAGCAAACTCTGTTTACATACACATAGCATCTGTTCTCATGTGTCTTGCTTAAAGGGGTTGTCACTAATGGGCAGTCTTTAGCCCTGTCCTAGGCTGGTTTACAGGCTATGGCAGCGCTAAAGACCGCCCATTAATGCTGGTGACGTCACCAGGCTCACTGCTAGGTGGAAACTTTTGCCTAGCATACTGTGAGGAAGCCTGGTACATCACCGGATATGAAGAAAAAGCCCTTGCACCACTCAGGGCAAGGGCGTGCCTTGTAGCTGGAAATGCTCCGGTGCTCCACTCAGAGGGGTGAAAAAGGAGTTATGTCCTGGTTCAGCTCTGAACCTGGATAACCCCTTTAACTGATTAATTGGTTAGTTTCACATTCACGTTAAAACAGATCCGGCAGGCTGTTCTGGCCAGGCTGCCAAATCCGTGAATACCAGGTGCTGCTGAGGTTCCGTCCATCTGCATTTACTATAATGGGGAATGGCGGAGATCTGGTCGCAACCCGGAAAATATGCCGAGGGGCAGCTGGACAAATACCACTACACACAGCAGTTTTCATCTGGCTTACTTTTTTTCTTTTCAACAATTAGGTTAATTGTCTCTCTATCCTTTTTATTATGTACTCTTTGAACTTTATTTGCTTAATTTAACTCACTACATATCAGACCCTCTCTCCTTCACTCTCCCATATACAGCTCCCATACTTAAACCCCGAACTCAAACCTGCCAAACTGCAGGTTCGCTCAACTCTGACAACAGACACTGTGGTAGAATAGGTATACTTTTTTCCCCACAATGCACTTTCCAAGTCATTCCCGCAGTACCATCACTCTCATTCCCATCTTTTGAAGTCCACACCCTCAGAGTGGCAGTTATTTACGGACTTCCATGCTCACCCACACAGTTCCTTGATCACTTTGCTGCCTGGCTGCCACACTTCTTGTTTTCAGAACTACCAGCTCTCATTTAGGGTGACATTACCATCCCCAAAGACAGTGCTATCTCCCCGTCTGCCTCTCAGCTTCTATTTCTAACCTCCAACTTTCAAACTCTCAGATGTATAAAAATGGTAACACACTTGACCTGGTCTTTTTCTGGCTCTGCTCCATTTCCGACTTTACTAACTCTCCTATCCTGTTCTCTGCCCACAACCTACTCTCCTTTGCTGTCACAATTCCTTATCCATCTCATCACACTCCTACTTATCACACATTCAGAAATCTACATGCCATTGACACTAAGAAACTTACAGACTCTACAGTCATCACTGTCCCCAGTCCCTTCCCTCTTCTGTCCTGAGCTGGATGCAGAAACTATAATGACACCATCAGAAGTGTCCTGGATGAAGTAGCGCTCCCTGCACTCATAACCTCCCAACAGAGACGAAAGCAACTCTGGCTTATTCCTCAAACACGCTTCCTCCAGTGATGCTCCAGAAGTGCCGACCGCTTATGGAGAAAAACTTGCAAACCACAAGATTTCTTCCATTACAAATTTATGCTTATAATTTATAACTCTGCCCTTCACCTCACCAAACAAACTTACTTCATAACCCTGATCTCACTATCCAATAATCCAAAAAACCTCAGCCATTTTTTCATTCTCTCCTCAGTCCAAAAGTGCAGGCGCCTACTACAGACCTCTGTGCTGAAGATCTAGCCACCTACTTCAAAGAGAAAATTCTGCAGTAAAACAGCTCCTAGCCTCTAAGTGTCATCAGCCCCCTTCACTTCTTCAGCATCTCCTCTGGGTCACTCTTCACATTTGGCCCAGTTACAGAAGAAGAAGTCTCCAGGCTCCTCTCTTCTCGTTCTACTATATGCAGTACTGACTCTATTCCCTCACACCTTCTCAAGCCTCTCCCCAGCTGTCACTACTCACCTAACTAAAATCGTTAACCTCTCTCTTCTGACATCTTCCCCTCTTCAAATATTCTGTCATAACCCTATTATTAAAAAAAACTAATTTTTACTGTCCTGCATAACTAACTACAGACCTTACTCTAATCTCCCCTTTACCTCTAAACTCCTGAAGTGTCTGGTCTACACTCGCCTCATCCGCTATCTCTCCACTCGCTCCTTGATCCATTACAATCAGGTTCTCGCACACTACATTCTACAGAAATTGCCCTCACCAAAGTGACTAATGACCACCTCTTTACTACTTCTCCTTGATCTCTCTGTAGCATTTGACACTGAAGACCACCATCTTCTCCTAACCATGCTCCAATCTATCGGCCTTCAAGGGGTTGTCTCACTTCACTAAGTTGCATTTATCATGTAAAGGGAATTAATACAAGCCACTTACTAATGGATTGTTATTATCCATATTGCTTCCTTTGCTGGCTGGATTCATTTTTTCATCACATTATACACTGCTCGTTTCCATGGTTACAGACCATCCTGCAATCCATATCTTTTTAGGTTGACAAATTACATCCCCTTATCTAACTCTCCTCCATTCACTGCCCCCCCCCCCCCTTCAGCATCATTCTTCTGAACCTAATCCATTATCAAGTATCCACACCCCACGCACTCAGAAGCACTACAGATATTGGCTGGTGACTGGCTCATGCAACTGTATATCTACTCCCCTATTGTGTTAAGATGGCCTGACCATTGTACCTATCAAGCAGTTGTTACCTTCTGTGTCACTCCTATCTCCTCATAGATTGTAAGCTCTTAAAAAAATGGCCCTCATTCTTCTTGTTTTTAATTGTTGACTTGTTTGTCGCTATCTTGTTTATGACTCTATTTGTACATGAACTTCCTGATTGTAAAGCACTGCGGAAAATGTTGGCACTATATAAATCAAGATTATTATTTTTTTACTGTTAGCAGTATGAACTGACATATACTATCAGCAGTATGAACTGACATATACTATCAGCAGTATGAACTTACATATACTATCAGCAGTATGAACTTACATATACTATCAGCATTATAACTGACATATACTATCAGCAGTATGAACTTACATATACTATCAGCAGTATGAACTTACATATACTATCAGCATTATAACTGACATATACTATCAGCAGTATGAACTTACATATACTATCAGCATTATAACTGACATATACTATCAGCATTATAACTGACATATACTATCAGCAGTATGAACTGATGTAAACTATCAGCATCATATTTGACATATACTATCAGCAGTCTAAACTTACATATACTATCAGCATATTAACTCACATATACTATCAGCATTATAACTGACATATACTATACTACTGACCCTGACAAATTAATGTGTCAGGTACTCATGTACCCAGCCGGAGACTGCAAGTGCCCTCCTGAATTCACTGTACTCAAACTCTGCAAACTTTGCAGAGATGAGAGATGGCTGAAAGAAGTCATCCTGGCAGTCTGGGCTGAGTGGAGAAGATAAGGAAGGCGAACATCTACATCAGAGGATATGTCACTAGATGTAATGGGTATGTAGTGCTGTATTTTTCTGAATGTTTGGTATGGCTGGGTGCTGTTGCCCACATCTCACCTCCTCAGCGCCCTCCTCTAAATCCTGCAGATCCCACTTTCAACTTTCCCAGACTATGGAAAGACAACCGCTTCTAGGTAGACGGTGGTACATCCATTGTATTGACCTGTCGTTATGTTTTTGCCAGGCACAGTGTCACGACCCTTGGTCATGGTCGTAACTAGACTTGAGCGAACACCTGGATGTTCGGGTTCGAGAAGTTCGGCCGAACATCCCGGAAATGTTCGGGTTCGGGATCCGAACCCGATCCGAACTTCGTCCCGAACCCGAACCCCATTGAAGTCAATGGGGACCCGAACTTTTCGGCACTAAAAAGGCTGTAAAACAGCCCAGGAAAGAGCTAGAGGGCTGCAAAAGGCAGCAACATGTAGGTAAATCCCCTGCAAACAAATGTGGATAGGGAAATGAATTAAAATAAAAATTAAATAAATAAAAATTAACCAAAATCAATTGGAGAGAGGTCCCATAGCAGAGAATCTGGCTTCACGTCACCCACCACTGTAAGAGTCCATTTTCATAAATTTAGGCCCAGCACCCAGGCAGAGGAGAGAGGTCCCGTAACAGAGAATCTGTCTTCATGTCAGCAGAGAATTAGTCTGCATGTCATAGCAGAGAATCAGGCTTCACGTCAGCCACCACTGCAACAGTCCATTGGCATATATTTAGGCCCAGCACCCAGGCAGAGGAGGGAGGTCCCGTAACAGAGAATCTGTCTTCATGTCAGCAGAGAATCAGTCTGCATGTCATAGCAGAGAATGAGGCTTCACGTCAGCCACCACTGCAACAGTCCATTGGCATATATTTAGGCCCAGCACCCAGGCAGAGGAGGGAGGTCCCGTAACAGAGAATCTGTCTTCATGTCAGCAGAGAATCAGTCTGCATGTCATAGCAGAGAATGACATGCAGAGAATCTGGCTTCATGTCAGCAGAGAATCAGTCTGCATGTCATAGCAGAGAATGAGGCTTCACGTCAGCCACCACTGCAACAGTCCATTGGCATGTATTTAGGCCCAGCACACACACAGGCAGAGGAGAGAGGTCCCGTAACAGAGAATCTGTCTTCATGTCAGCAGAGAATCAGTCTGCATGTCATAGCAGAGAATGAGGCTTCACGTCAGCCACCACTGCAACAGTCCATTGGCATATATTTAGGCCCAGCACCCAGGCAGAGGAGGGAGGTCCCGTTACAGAGAATCTGGCTTCATGTCAGCAGAGAATCAGTCTGCATGTCATAGCAGAGAATGAGGCTTCACGTCAGCCACCACTGCAACAGTCCATTGGCATATATTTAGGCCCAGCACCCAGGCAGAGGAGAGAGGTCCCGTAACAGACAATCTGGCTTCATGTCAGCAGAGAATCAGTCTGCATGTCATAGCAGAGAATGAGGCTTCACGTCAGCCACCACTGCAACAGTCCATTGGCATATATTTAGGCCCAGCACCCAGGCAGAGGAGGGAGGTCCCGTAACAGAGAATCTGGCTTCATGTCAGCAGAGAATCAGTCTGCATGTCATAGCAGAGAATCAGGCTTCACGTCAGCCACCACTGCAACAGTCCATTGTCATAAATTTAGGCCCAGCACCCAGGCAGAGGAGGGAGGTCCCGTAACAGAGAATCTGGCTTCATGTCAGCAGAGAATCAGTCTGCATGTCATAGCAGAGAATCAGGCTTCACGTCAGCCACCACTGCAACAGTCCATTGTCATAAATTTAGGCCCAGCACCCAGGCAGAGGAGGGAGGTCCCGTAACAGAGAATCTGGCTTCATGTCAGCAGAGAATCAGTCTGCATGTCATAGCAGAGAATGAGGCTTCACGTCAGCCACCACTGCAACAGTCCATTGGCATGTATTTAGGCCCAGCACACACACAGGCAGAGGAGAGAGGTCCCGTAACAGAGAATCTGTCTTCATGTCAGCAGAGAATCAGTCTGCATGTCATAGCAGAGAATGAGGCTTCACGTCAGCCACCACTGCAACAGTCCATTGGCATATATTTAGGCCCAGCACCCAGGCAGAGGAGGGAGGTCCCGTTACAGAGAATCTGGCTTCATGTCAGCAGAGAATCAGTCTGCATGTCATAGCAGAGAATGAGGCTTCACGTCAGCCACCACTGCAACAGTCCATTGGCATATATTTAGGCCCAGCACCCAGGCAGAGGAGAGAGGTCCCGTAACAGACAATCTGGCTTCATGTCAGCAGAGAATCAGTCTGCATGTCATAGCAGAGAATGAGGCTTCACGTCAGCCACCACTGCAACAGTCCATTGGCATATATTTAGGCCCAGCACCCAGGCAGAGGAGGGAGGTCCCGTAACAGAGAATCTGGCTTCATGTCAGCAGAGAATCAGTCTGCATGTCATAGCAGAGAATGAGGCTTCACGTCAGCCACCACTGCAACAGTCCATTGGCATATATTTAGGCCCAGCACCCAGGCAGAGGAGAGAGGTCCCGTAACAGACAATCTGGCTTCATGTCAGCAGAGAATCAGTCTGCATGTCATAGCAGAGAATCAGGCTTCACGTCAGCCACCACTGCAACAGTCCATTGTCATAAATTTAGGCCCAGCACCCAGGCAGAGGAGGGAGGTCCCGTAACAGAGAATCTGGCTTCATGTCAGCAGAGAATCAGTCTGCATGTCATAGCAGAGAATGAGGCTTCACGTCAGCCACCACTGCAACAGTCCATTGGCATATATTTAGGCCCAGCACACACACAGGCAGAGGAGAGAGGTCCCGTAACAGAGAATCTGTCTTCATGTCAGCAGAGAATTAGTCTGCATGTCATAGCAGAGAATGAGGCTTCACGTCAGCCACCACTGCAACAGTCCATTGGCATATATTTAGGCCCAGCACACACACAGGCAGAGGAGAGAGGTCCCGTAACAGAGAATCTGTCTTCATGTCAGCAGAGAATTAGTCTGCATGTCATAGCAGAGAATGAGGCTTCACGTCAGCCACCACTGCAACAGTCCATTGGCATATATTTAGGCCCAGCACACACACAGGCAGAGGAGAGAGGTCCCGTAACAGACAATCTGGCTTCATGTCAGCAGAGAATCATTCTGCATGTCATAGCAGAGAATCAGGCTTCACGTCACCCAACATTGGAACAGTCCATTGGCATATATTTAGGCCCCGGCACCCAGACACAGGAGAGGTTCATTCAACTTTGGGTAGCCTCGCAATATAATGGTAAAATGAAAATAAAAATAGGATTGAATGAGGAAGTGCCCTGGAGTCCAATAATATATGGTTAAGGGGAGGTAGTTAATGTCTAATCTGGACAAGGGACGGACAGATCCTGTGGGATCCATGCCTGGTTCATTTTTATGAACGTCAGCTTGTCCACATTGGCTGTAGACAGGCGGCTGCGTTTGTCTGTAATGACGCCCCCTGCCGTGCTGAATACACGTTCAGACAAAACGCTGGCCGCCGGGCAGGCCAGCACCTCCAAGGCATAAAAGGCTAGCTCTGGCCACGTGGACAATTTAGAGACCCAGAAGTTGAATGGGGCCGAACCATCAGTCAGTACGTGGAGGGGTGTGCACACGTACTGTTCCACCATGTTAGTGAAATGTTGCCTCCTGCTAACACGTTGCGTATATGGTGGTGGTGCAGTTAGCTGTGGCGTGTTGACAAAAGTTTTCCACATCTCTGCCATGCTAACCCTGCCCTCAAAGGAGCTGGCATTGACACAGCTGCCTTGGCGACCTCTTGCTCCTCCTCTGCCTTGGCCTTGGGCTTCCACTTGTTCCCCTGTGACATTTGGGAATGCTCTCAGTAGCGCGTCTACCAACGTGCGCTTGTACTCGCGCATCTTCCTATCACGCTCCAGTGCAGGAAGTAAGGTGGGCACATTGTCTTTGTAGCGTGGATCCAGCAGGGTGGCAACCCAGTAGTCCGCACAGGTTAAAATGTGGGCAACTCTGCTGTCGTTGCGCAGGCACTGCAGCATGTAGTCGCTCATGTGTGCCAGGCTGCCCAGGGGTAAGGACAAGCTGTCCTCTGTGGGAGGCGTATCGTCATCGTCCTGCCTTTCCCCCCAGCCACGCACCAGTGATGGACCCGAGCTGCGTTGGGTGCCACCCCGCTGTGACCATGCTTCATCCTCATCCTCCTCCACCTCCTCCTCATCCTCGTCCTCCTCGTCCTCCAGTAGTGGGCCCTGTCTGGCCACATTTGTACCTGGCCTCTTCGAAGAGACTGGCCTGAAAGTGCTAAAAATGACCCCTCTTCCTCCTCCTCCTCCTCCTCCTGGGCCACCTCCTCTTGCATCATCGCCCTAAGTGTTTTCTCAAGGAGACATAGAAGTGGTATTGTAACGCTGATAACGGCGTCATCGCCACTGGCCATGTTGGTGGAGTACTCGAAACAGCGCAACAGGGCACACAGGTCTCGCATGGAGGCCCAGTCATTGGTGGTGAAGTGGTGCTGTTCTGTAGTGCGACTGACCCGTGCGTGCTGCAGCTGAAACTCCACTATGGCCTGCTGCTGCTCGCACAGTCTGTCCAGCATGTGCAAGGTGGAGTTCCACCTGGTGGGCACGTCGCATATGAGGCGGTGAGCGGGAAGGCCGAAGTTACGCTGTAGCGCAGACAGGCGAGCAGCAGCAGGATGTGAACGCCGGAAGCGCGAACAGACGGCCCGCACTTTATGCAGCAGCTCTGACATGTCGGGGTAGTTGTGAATGAACTTCTGCACCACCAAATTCAGCACATGCGCCAAGCAAGGGATGTGCGTCAAATTGGCTAGTCCCAGAGCTGCAACGAGATTTCGCCCATTATCGCACACCACCAGGCCGGGCTTGAGGCTCACCGGCAGCAACCACTCGTCGGTCTGTTGTTCTATACCCCGCCACAACTCCTGTGCGGTGTGGGGCCTGTCGCCCAAACATATGAGTTTCAGAATGGCCTGCTGACGTTTACCCCGGGCTGTGCTGAAGTTGGTGGTGAAGGTGTGTGGCTGACTGGATGAGCAGGTGGAAGAAGAGGAGGAGGAAGCCGAGAAGGAGGAGGTGGCAACAGGAGGCAAAGAATGTTGCCCTGCGATCCTTGGCGGCGGAAGGACGTGCGCCAAACAGCTCTCCGCCTGGGGCCCAGCTGCCACTACATTTACCCAGTGTGCAGTTAGGGAGATATAGCGTCCCTGGCCGTGCTTACTGGTCCACGTATCTGTGGTTAGGTGGACCTTGCCACAGATGGCGTTGCGCAGTGCACACTTGATTTTATCGGATACTTGGTTGTGCAGGGAAGGCACGGCTCTCTTGGAGAAGTAGTGGCGGCTGGGAACAACATACTGTGGGACAGCAAGTGACATGAGCTGTTTGAAGCTGTCTGTGTCCACCAGCCTAAATGACAGCATTTCATAGGCCAGTAGTTTAGAAATGCTGGCATTCAGGGCCAGGGATCGAGGGTGGCTAGGTGGGAATTTACGCTTTCTCTCAAATGTTTGTGAGATGGAGAGCTGAACGCTGCCGTGTGACATGGTTGAGACGCTTGGTGATGGAGGTGGTGGTGGTGGTGTTGGTGGTACATCCCCTGTTTGCTGGGCGGCAGGTGCCAACGTTCCTCCAGAGGCGGAGGAAGAGGCCGAGGCGGCAGCAGCAGAAGAGGTAGCAGGGGGAGCCTGAGTGACTTCCTTGGTTTTAAGGTGTTTACTCCACTGCAGTTCATGCTTTGCATGCAGGTGCCTGGTCATGCAGGTCGTGCTCAGGTTCAGAACGTTAATGCCTCGCTTAAGGCTCTGATGGCACAGCGTGCAAACCACTCGGGTCTTGTCGTCAGCACATTGTTTGAAGAAGTGCCATGCCAGGGAACTCCTTGAAGCTGCCTTTGGGGTGCTCGGTCCCAGATGGCGGCGGGCAGTAGCAGGCGGAGTCTCTTGGAGGCGGGTGTTCTGCTTTTGCCCACTGCTCCCTCTTTTGCTACGCTGTTGGCTCGGTCTCACCACTGCCTCTTCCTCCGAACTGTGAAAGTCAGTGGCACGACCTTCATTCCATGTGGGGTCTAGGACCTCATCATCCCCTGCATCGTCTTCCACCCAGTCTTGATCCCTGACCTCCTGTTCAGTCTGCACACTGCAGAAAGACGCAGCAGTTGGCACCTGTGTTTCGTCATCATCAGAGACATGCTGAGGTGGTATTCCCATGTCCTCATCATCAGGAAACATAAGTGGTTGTGCGTCAGTGCATTCTATATCTTTCACCGCTGGGGAAGGGCTAGGTGGATGCCCTTGGGAAACCCTGCCAGCGGAGTCTTCAAACAGCATAAGAGACTGCTGCATAACTTGAGGCTGAGACAGTTTCCCTGGTATGCATGGGGGTGATGTGACAGACTGATGGGGTTGGTTTTCAGGCGCCATCTGTGCGCTTTCTGCAGAAGACTGGGTGGGAGATAATGTGAACGTGCTGGATCCACTGTCGGCCACCCAATTGACTAATGCCTGTACCTGCTCAGGCCTTACCATCCTTAGAACGGCATTGGGCCCCACCATATATCGCTGTAAATTCTGGCGGCTACTGGGACCTGAGGTAGTTGGTACACTAGGACGTGTGGATGTGGCAGAACGGCCACGTCCTCTCCCAGCACCAGAGGGTCCACTAACACCACCACGACCATGTCCACGTCCGCGTCCCTTACTAGATGTTTTTCTCATTGTTATGGTTCACCACAACAACAAAAATATTATTTGGCCCAATGTGTTGTATTCAAATTCAGCGGGATATAAATTTGAGGCCTAGTATTTAGGCGCTGGGTGACCGGTATGGATTTACTAACAGAATTAGACTTGGAAATGCACAGTAGCGTGTGTGTGAAGTTATTCTGAATGACCCTATGTGCACCTTGAATATTATATACCCTTTTAGGGATAGATTTCAAATAGCTCTGATATAGCAGAAACCACTAAATTATGAAATTGCTAAATTGGGAATTGTATTTCAACCCAGAACAAAAAATGTGCTTTGACGGACACTAAATAACTTTCCCAGCAACAACAGGACAGCGGTAACGAGAGATTTAGCGGGATATAAATTTGAGGCCTAGTATTTAGGCGCTGGGTGACCGGTATGGATTTAGTGACAGAATTAGACTTGGAAATGCACAGTAGCGTGTGTGTGAAGTTATTCTGAATGACCCTATGTGCACCTTGAATATTATATACCCTTTTAGGGATAGATTTCAAATAGCTCTGATATAGCAGGAACCACTAAATTATGAAATTGCTAAATTGGGAATTGTACTTCAACCCAGAACAAAAAATGTGCTTTGACGGACACTAAATAACTTTCCCAGCCACAACAGTACAGCGGTAACGAGAGATTTAGCGGGATATAAATTTGAGGCCTAGTATTTAGGCGCTGGGTGACCGGTATGGATTTAGCGACAGAATTAGACTTGGAAATGCACAGTAGCGTGTGTGTGAAGTTATTCTGAATGACCCTATGTGCACCTTGAATATTATATACCCTTTTAGGGATAGATTTCAAATAGCTCTGATATAGCAGGAACCACTAAATTATGAAATTGCTAAATTGGGAATTGTACTTCAACCCAGAACAAAAAATGTGCTTTGACGGACACTAAATAACTTTCCCAGCCACAACAGGACAGCGGTAACGAGAGATTTAGCGGGATATAAATTTGAGGCCTAGTATTTAGGCGCTGGGTGACCGGTATGGATTTAGTGACAGAATTAGACTTGGAAATGCACAGTAGCGTGTGTGTGAAGTTATTCTGAATGACCCTATGTGCACCTTGAATATTATATACCCTTTTAGGGATAGATTTCAAATAGCTCTGATATAGCAGAAACCACTAAATTATGAAATTGCTAAATTGGGAATTGTATTTCAACCCAGAACAAAAAATGTGCTTTGACGGACACTAAATAACTTTCCCAGCCACAACAGGACAGCGGTAACGAGAGATTTAGCGGGATATAAATTTGAGGCCTAGTATTTAGGCGCTGGGTGACCGGTATGGATTTAGTGACAGAATTAGACTTGGAAATGCACAGTAGCGTGTGTGTGAAGTTATTCTGAATGACCCTATGTGCACCTTGAATATTATATACCCTTTTAGGGATAGATTTCAAATAGCTCTGATATAGCAGGAACCACTAAATTATGAAATTGCTAAATTGGGAATTGTACTTCAACCCAGAACAAAAAATGTGCTTTGACGGACACTAAATAACTTTCCCAGCCACAACAGTACAGCGGTAACGAGAGATTTAGCGGGATATAAATTTGAGGCCTAGTATTTAGGAGCTGGGTGACCGGTATGGATTTAGTGACAGAATTAGACTTGGAAATGCACAGTAGCGTGTGTGTGAAGTTATTCTGAATGACCCTATGTGCACCTTGAATATTATATACCCTTTTAGGGATAGATTTCAAATAGCTCTGATATAGCAGGAACCACTAAATTATGAAATTGCTAAATTGGGAATTGTACTTCAACCCAGAACAAAAAATGTGCTTTGACGGACACTAAATAACTTTCCCAGCCACAACAGTACAGCGGTAACGAGAGATTTAGCGGGATATAAATTTGAGGCCTAGTATTTAGGCGCTGGGTGACCGGTATGGATTTAGCGACAGAATTAGACTTGGAAATGCACAGTAGCGTGTGTGTGAAGTTATTCTGAATGACCCTATGTGCACCTTGAATATTATATACCCTTTTAGGGATAGATTTCAAATAGCTCTGATATAGCAGGAACCACTAAATTATGAAATTGCTAAATTGGGAATTGTACTTCAACCCAGAACAAAAAATGTGCTTTGACGGACACTAAATAACTTTCCCAGCCACAACAGGACAGCGGTAACGAGAGATTTAGCGGGATATAAATTTGAGGCCTAGTATTTAGGCGCTGGGTGACCGGTATGGATTTAGTGACAGAATTAGACTTGGAAATGCACAGTAGCGTGTGTGTGAAGTTATTCTGAATGACCCTATGTGCACCTTGAATATTATATACCCTTTTAGGGATAGATTTCAAATAGCTCTGATATAGCAGAAACCACTAAATTATGAAATTGCTAAATTGGGAATTGTATTTCAACCCAGAACAAAAAATGTGCTTTGACGGACACTAAATAACTTTCCCAGCCACAACAGGACAGCGGTAACGAGAGATTTAGCGGGATATAAATTTGAGGCCTAGTATTTAGGCGCTGGGTGACCGGTATGGATTTAGTGACAGAATTAGACTTGGAAATGCACAGTAGCGTGTGTGTGAAGTTATTCTGAATGACCCTATGTGCACCTTGAATATTATATACCCTTTTAGGGATAGATTTCAAATAGCTCTGATATAGCAGAAACCACTAAATTATGAAATTGCTAAATTGGGAATTGTATTTCAACCCAGAACAAAAAATGTGCTTTGACGGACACTAAATAACTTTCCCAGCCACAACAGGACAGCGGTAACGAGAGATTTAGCGGGATATAAATTTGAGGCCTAGTATTTAGGCGCTGGGTGACCGGTATGGATTTAGTGACAGAATTAGACTGGGATATGGCCAAAAAATAACCACACTATTGCTGGTTAAATGCACTTGGTGTGACAGCTTGACGAACCACACTACTGAGGGTTAAATGCACTTGGTGACGGGCGCAGCTTGCCCCTGATGTAGTATATGGCCAAAAAATGAACAGACTATTGCTGGTTAAATGCACTTGGTTTCACAGCTTGACGAACCACACTACTGAGGGTTAAATGCACTTGGTGACGGGCGCAGCTTGCCCCTGATGTAGTATATGGCCAAAAAATGAACAGACTATTGCTGGTTAAATGCACTTGGTGACGGGCGCAGCTTGCCCCTGATTTAGTATATGGCCAAAAAATGAACAGACTATTGCTGGTTAAATGCACTTGGTGTGATAGCTTGACCAACCACACTACTGAGGGTTAAATGCACTTGGTGACGGGCGCAGCTTGCCCCTGATGTAGTATATGGCCAAAAAATGAACAGACTATTGCTGGTTAAATGCACTTGGTGACGGGCGCAGCTTGCCCCTGATTTAGTATATGGCCAAAAAATGAACAGACTATTGCTGGTTAAATGCACTTGGTGTGATAGCTTGACCAACCACACTACTGAGGGTTAAATGCACTTGGTGACGGGCGCAGCTTGCCCCTGATGTAGTATATGGCCAAAAAATGAACAGACTATTGCTGGTTAAATGCACTTGGTGTCACAGCTTGACGAACCACACTACTGAGGGTTAAATGCACTTGGTGACGGGGGCAGCTTGCCCCTGATGTAGTATATGGCCAAAAAATAAACAGACTATTGCTGGTTAAATGCACTTGGTGTGACAGCTTCACCCTGATGTAGGCTTTAGCCAAAAAACAACCACACCATTGAGGGTTAAATGCACTTGGTGACAGGCGCAGCTTGCCCCTGATTTAGTATATGGCCAAAAAATGAACAGACTATTGCTGGTTAAATGCACTTGGTGTGACAGCTTCACCCTGATGTAGGCTTTAGCCAAAAAACAACCACACCATTGAGGGTTAAATGCACTTGGTCGCAGCTTGGATGCACTTGGTCGCAGCACCGCACAAGACACAAAATGGCCGCCGATCACCCCAGAAAAAAGTGACTGACAAACGGTCTGGGCAGCCTAAAAACAGTGAGTGAGCATTTGAATTTCAGCAGCTCAATGATGCACAGCTGCAGATCGATCGATTAATCAAGTGAAGTCCTTTGGAGGAGTTAATCTGCCTAATCTCGCCCTACTGTCGCATCCGCAACCTCTCCCTACGCTAATCAGAGCAGAGTGACGGGCGGCGCTATGTGACTCCAGCTTAAATAGAGGCTGGGTCACATGGTGCTCTGGCCAATCACAGCCATGCCAATAGTAGGCATGGCTGTGACGGCCTCTTGGGGCAAGTAGTATGACGCTTGTTGATTGGCTGCTTTGCAGCCTTTCAAAAAGCGCCAAGAAAGCGTCACAAAAGCGCCAAGAAAGCGACGAACACCGAACCCGAACCCGAACCCGGACTTTTACGAAAATGTCCGGGTTCGGGTCCGTGTCACGGACACCCCAAAATTCGGTACGAACCCGAACTATACAGTTCGAGTTCGCTCATCCCTATGTGCCAGTATAAAATACCCCTATATAGTGCCCCCAGTAAATGCCCTACAGTGCTCCTCTTCCCCCTTCTTCCTAGTGCTCCCATAATGTACCAGTATAAAGTGCCCCATATATAGTGCACCAGTAGATGCCCTCAGTGTCCCCCATAATTTCTAAGTATAAAATACCCCCTCTTAGTTCCCCCCATAGATAAGCCCATAGTATTCCTCTCTCACCTTCCCTATAGTACCCCCCATTATGTGCCCCAGTATAAAATACCCCTATACAGAGCCCACCATATAAAATACTCCATCTTTGTTGCCTCAGTAGATGCCCCCATAGTGCCCGCAATAATGTGTCAGTAAGAAGTGCCCCCATAGATGCCCCCATAGTGTCACCCAATAATGTGCCAGTAAAAAGTGCCACCAATAATGTGCCAGTAAGAAGTGCCCCCATAGATGCCCCACAGTGCCCCCAATAATGTGCCAGTAAGATGTGCCCCAATAGATGCCCCCGAATAATATGCCAGTAACAAGTGCACCTATAGATGCCCCCTAATCATGTGCCGGTAACAAGTGCCCCCATAGATGCCTCCAATCATGTGCCAGTAACAAGTGCCCCATAGATTCCCCCAAGCATGTGCCAGTGACAGGTGCCCCCATAGATTCCCCCCAATCATGTGCCAATAACAACTGCCCCCATAGATGCCCCCAATCATGTGCCAGTAGCAAGTGCCCCCATAGATGCCCCCCAATCATGTGCCAGTAACAGGCACCCCCATAGATGCCCCCCAATCATGTGCCAGTAACAGGTGACCCCATAGATGCCCCCCAATCATGTGCCAGTAGTAGTACCATATAAAAAAAATAAACACTTAGACTTACCTCCATCAGGCTGGCAGCGATGCGATGCAGGCCTCTTCCGGCCTGTGTCCCGTGCTGTACAGCTTAGGCGGCGCGATGACGTTATCGCGCCGCCTGCATCGGCCTCTGATAGTTTGCAGGCACTAGGCCTGCAGCCTATCAGAGGAACAGGGAAGGGAAATTACTCTCCCTCCCCTGCCCCACCGCAGCACTTCCATTTTTATCGCTCTCCTGAAGAAGGCGATACAGATGACTATGGAGATGAGCGCATCCACAATGGAAGCATTCATCTCCCTGTGCCCTGTCGCCATCCCCCACGTCACCAGTGGCCAGCGGGGCTCAAGAGACAGCTGCCTTGGGCCCCCCAGGAGCAATTGGGGCCGGGGCAGCTGCCCCTTTTGCCCCACGTTAAAGACGGCCCTGTGTGACACGGCTGGCGGTGGGGGAAACCCCCAGCCGTGCGGTGCCAGGAGATGGTAGGGTTACCACTTGGCCAAACAACCCAGAATTAGGGAGCAGGTCACCTCCTGTTGCGTCCCTAACTCTGACCCTGTCTTCTACCTGCATGGGCCGACCTTGATGGTAGGAGGGCCCATACTCAGGAACCTCGGATCCCTGCTGACCCTCCGCAGATCCCTGACCTAGGAGCTGGGTGAGACGACCTACTCCTCCTTGGCACGGAGGAGCAGGAGTCTCAATGGCCAAGCAACAAGGGGAAACAGAAAACACCTTATGGCAGTGACAGGCAAACGCAATCAACACAACACTCACCTGCCACAGAACAACACAACCAGGAACCCATGTGCAGGTGCTGTTTGTTCAGGACACCAACAATGACAGCACACACAGACATCACACAGGGACCCGGACCATAAGCTGCAATGATACAGAAACCCCACACACACCTAGATAACACCGAATAACAAAGTTTTATGACCAGAAGGGAGGCCCCCACTGGTAGATGGTAAAATACAGGAGGCTGCTCCAGCTATGCCTGGCTGAAAGCAACCTACTGAGCCAAGCCAGAGACAGAGGCTTTATAGGCCTAAGTGGCCACACCCACCGGTCAGAACACACCCAGTGACATCACACACACTGGGAAGAGAGTTAACCCTCCCTGCACCACAGGAAAGGGAAAACACACATAAAGGGGAAAGCACACAAACTCACTCACCCGTCACCGCCGGCAACGGCATGCGCGGCAACTGTGTCCTAAAGAACAGCCAACAGGCCGAGACACTTCCACTACATGCAAACAACACCAGACGTTGCCGCGGACAACCGCAGGTGAAGGGAGGAGACCAAGTACATACTACACACCACCTCGTGCACAACAAACAGACAAGGAAGTGCACACAAACACACGTTGCCAAAGGCAACCGCTCGCATGCCTGTTGTCCGCGGCAACCGCACCTGAGGCAAACCACAAAGTGCCCCCAGCTGCGGTCGACACAACACTAAACCACGGGCAACTGCATGCGGCTCAAAGAGTTACGACTAGGGATGAGCGAACTCGAACTGTATAGTTCGGGTTCGTACCGAATTTTGGGGTGTCCGTGACATTTTCGTAAAAGTCCGGGTTCGGGTTCGGTGTTCGTCGCTTTCTTGGCGCTTTTGTGACGCTTTCTTGGCGCTTTTTGAAAGGCTGCAAAGCAGTCAATCAACAAGCGTCATACTACTTGCCCCAAGAGGCCGTCACAGCCATGCCTACTATTGGCATGTCTGTGATTGGCCAGAGCACCATGTGACCCAGCCTCTATTTAAGCTGGAGTCACATAGCGCCGCCCGTCACTCTGCTCTGATTAGCGTAGGGAGAGGTTGCGGATGCGACAGTAGGGCGAGATTAGGCAGATTAACTCCTCCAAAGGACTTCACTTGATTAATCGATCGATCTGCAGCTGTGCATCATTGAGCTGCTGAAATTCAAATGCTCACTCACTGTTTTTAGGCTGCCCAGACCGTTTGTCAGTCACTTTTTTCTGGGGTGATCGGCGGCCATTTTGTGTCTTGTGCGGTGCTGCGACCAAGTGCATCCAAGCTGCGACCAAGTGCATTTAACCCTCAATGGTGTGGTTGTTTTTTGGCTAAAGCCTACATCAGGGTGAAGCTGTCACACCAAGTGCATTTAACCAGCAATAGTCTGTTCATTTTTTGGCCATATACTAAATCAGGGGCAAGCTGCGCCTGTCACCAAGTGCATTTAACCCTCAATGGTGTGGTTGTTTTTTGGCTAAAGCCTACATCAGGGTGAAGCTGTCACACCAAGTGCATTTAACCAGCAATAGTCTGTTTATTTTTTGGCCATATACTACATCAGGGGCAAGCTGCGCCCGTCACCAAGTGCATTTAACCCTCAGTAGTGTGGTTCGTCAAGCTGTGACACCAAGTGCATTTAACCAGCAATAGTCTGTTCATTTTTTGGCCATATACTACACCAGGGGCAAGCTGCGCCCGTCACCAAGTGCATTTAACCCTCAGTAGTGTGGTTGGTCAAGCTATCACACCAAGTGCATTTAACCAGCAATAGTCTGTTCATTTTTTGGCCATATACTAAATCAGGGGCAAGCTGCGCCCGTCACCAAGTGCATTTAACCAGCAATAGTCTGTTCATTTTTTGGCCATATACTACATCAGGGGCAAGCTGCGCCCGTCACCAAGTGCATTTAACCCTCAGTAGTGTGGTTGGTCAAGCTATCACACCAAGTGCATTTAACCAGCAATAGTCTGTTCATTTTTTGGCCATATACTAAATCAGGGGCAAGCTGCGCCCGTCACCAAGTGCATTTAACCAGCAATAGTCTGTTCATTTTTTGGCCATATACTACATCAGGGGCAAGCTGCGCCCGTCACCAAGTGCATTTAACCCTCAGTAGTGTGGTTCGTCAAGCTGTGACACCAAGTGCATTTAACCAGCAATAGTCTGTTCATTTTTTGGCCATATACTACATCAGGGGCAAGCTGCGCCCGTCACCAAGTGCATTTAACCCTCAGTAGTGTGGTTCGTCAAGCTGTCACACCAAGTGCATTTAACCAGCAATAGTGTGGTTATTTTTTGGCCATATCCCAGTCTAATTCTGTCACTAAATCCATACCGGTCACCCAGCGCCTAAATACTAGGCCTCAAATTTATATCCCGCTAAATCTCTCGTTACCGCTGTCCTGTTGTGGCTGGGAAAGTTATTTAGTGTCCGTCAAAGCACATTTTTTGTTCTGGGTTGAAGTACAATTCCCAATTTAGCAATTTCATAATTTAGTGGTTTCTGCTATATCAGAGCTATTTGAAATCTATCCCTAAAAGGGTATATAATATTCAAGGTGCACATAGGGTCATTCAGAATAACTTCACACACACGCTACTGTGCATTTCCAAGTCTAATTCTGTCACTAAATCCATACCTGTCACCCAGCGCCTAAATACTAGGCCTCAAATTTATATCCCGCTAAATCTCTCGTTACCGCTGTCCTGTTGTGGCTGGGAAAGTTATTTAGTGTCCGTCAAAGCACATTTTTTGTTCTGGGTTGAAATACAATTCCCAATTTAGCAATTTCATAATTTAGTGGTTTCTGCTATATCAGAGCTATTTGAAATCTATCCCTAAAAGGGTATATAATATTCAAGGTGCACATAGGGTCATTCAGAATAACTTCACACACACGCTACTGTGCATTTCCAAGTCTAATTCTGTCACTAAATCCATACCGGTCACCCAGCGCCTAAATACTAGGCCTCAAATTTATATCCCGCTAAATCTCTCGTTACCGCTGTCCTGTTGTGGCTGGGAAAGTTATTTAGTGTCCGTCAAAGCACATTTTTTGTTCTGGGTTGAAGTACAATTCCCAATTTAGCAATTTCATAATTTAGTGGTTCCTGCTATATCAGAGCTATTTGAAATCTATCCCTAAAAGGGTATATAATATTCAAGGTGCACATAGGGTCATTCAGAATAACTTCACACACACCGCTACTGTGCATTTCCAAGTCTAATTCTGTCACTAAATCCATACCGGTCACCCAGCGCCTAAATACTAGGCCTCAAATTTATATCCCGCTAAATCTCTCGTTACCGCTGTACTGTTGTGGCTGGGAAAGTTATTTAGTGTCCGTCAAAGCACATTTTTTGTTCTGGGTTGAAGTACAATTCCCAATTTAGCAATTTCATAATTTAGTGGTTTCTGCTATATCAGAGCTATTTGAAATCTATCCCTAAAAGGGTATATAATATTCAAGGTGCACATAGGGTCATTCAGAATAACTTCACACACACCGCTACTGTGCATTTCCAAGTCTAATTCTGTCACTAAATCCATACCGGTCACCCAGCGCCTAAATACTAGGCCTCAAATTTATATCCCGCTAAATCTCTCGTTACCGCTGTACTGTTGTGGCTGGGAAAGTTATTTAGTGTCCGTCAAAGCACATTTTTTGTTCTGGGTTGAAGTACAATTCCCAATTTAGCAATTTCATAATTTAGTGGTTCCTGCTATATCAGAGCTATTTGAAATCTATCCCTAAAAGGGTATATAATATTCAAGGTGCACATAGGGTCATTCAGAATAACTTCACACACACCCGCTACTGTGCTATTTCCAAGTCTAATTCTGTCACTAAATCCATACCTGTCACCCAGCGCCTAAATACTAGGCCTCAAATTTATATCCCGCTAAATCTCTCGTTACCGCTGTCCTGTTGTGGCTGGGAAAGTTATTTAGTGTCCGTCAAAGCACATTTTTTGTTCTGGGTTGAAATACAATTCCCAATTTAGCAATTTCATAATTTAGTGGTTTCTGCTATATCAGAGCTATTTGAAATCTATCCCTAAAAGGGTATATAATATTCAAGGTGCACATAGGGTCATTCAGAATAACTTCACACACACGCTACTGTGCATTTCCAAGTCTAATTCTGTCACTAAATCCATACCGGTCACCCAGCGCCTAAATACTAGGCCTCAAATTTATATCCCGCTAAATCTCTCGTTACCGCTGTCCTGTTGTGGCTGGGAAAGTTATTTAGTGTCCGTCAAAGCACATTTTTTGTTCTGGGTTGAAGTACAATTCCCAATTTAGCAATTTCATAATTTAGTGGTTCTGCTATATCAGAGCTATTTGAAATCTATCCCTAAAAGGGTATATAATATTCAAGGTGCACATAGGGTCATTCAGAATAACTTCACACACACCGCTACTGTGCATTTCCAAGTCTAATTCTGTCACTAAATCCATACCTGTCACCCAGCGCCTAAATACTAGGCCTCAAATTTATATCCCGCTAAATCTCTCGTTACCGCTGTACTGTTGTGGCTGGGAAAGTTATTTAGTGTCCGTCAAAGCACATTTTTTGTTCTGGGTTGAAGTACAATTCCCAATTTAGCAATTTCATAATTTAGTGGTTCCTGCTATATCAGAGCTATTTGAAATCTATCCCTAAAAGGGTATATAATATTCAAGGTGCACATAGGGTCATTCAGAATAACTTCACACACACCGCTACTGTGCATTTCCAAGTCTAATTCTGTCACTAAATCCATACCTGTCACCCAGCGCCTAAATACTAGGCCTCAAATTTATATCCCGCTAAATCTCTCGTTACCGCTGTCCTGTTGTGGCTGGGAAAGTTATTTAGTGTCCGTCAAAGCACATTTTTTGTTCTGGGTTGAAATACAATTCCCAATTTAGCAATTTCATAATTTAGTGGTTTCTGCTATATCAGAGCTATTTGAAATCTATCCCTAAAAGGGTATATAATATTCAAGGTGCACATAGGGTCATTCAGAATAACTTCACACACACGCTACTGTGCATTTCCAAGTCTAATTCTGTTAGTAAATCCATACCGGTCACCCAGCGCCTAAATACTAGGCCTCAAATTTATATCCCGCTGAATTTGAATACAATACATTGGGCCAAATAATATTTTTGTTGTTGTGGTGAACCATAACAATGAGAAAAACATCTAGTAAGGGACGCGGACGTGGACATGGTCGTGGTGGTGTTAGTGGACCCTCTGGTGCTGGGAGAGGACGTGGCCGTTCTGCCACATCCACACGTCCTAGTGTACCAACTACCTCAGGTCCCAGTAGCCGCCAGAATTTACAGCGATATATGGTGGGGCCCAATGCCGTTCTAAGGATGGTAAGGCCTGAGCAGGTACAGGCATTAGTCAATTGGGTGGCCGACAGTGGATCCAGCACGTTCACATTATCTCCCACCCAGTCTTCTGCAGAAAGCGCACAGATGGCGCCTGAAAACCAACCCCATCAGTCTGTCACATCACCCCCATGCATACCAGGGAAACTGTCTCAGCCTCAAGTTATGCAGCAGTCTCTTATGCTGTTTGAAGACTCCGCTGGCAGGGTTTCCCAAGGGCATCCACCTAGCCCTTCCCCAGCGGTGAAAGATATAGAATGCACTGACGCACAACCACTTATGTTTCCTGATGATGAGGACATGGGAATACCACCTCAGCATGTCTCTGATGATGACGAAACACAGGTGCCAACTGCTGCGTCTTTCTGCAGTGTGCAGACTGAACAGGAGGTCAGGGATCAAGACTGGGTGGAAGACGATGCAGGGGATGATGAGGTCCTAGACCCCACATGGAATGAAGGTCGTGCCACTGACTTTCACAGTTCGGAGGAAGAGGCAGTGGTGAGACCGAGCCAACAGCGTAGCAAAAGAGGGAGCAGTGGGCAAAAGCAGAACACCCGCCGCCAAGAGACTCCGCCTGCTACTGACCGCCGCCATCTGGGACCGAGCACCCCAAAGGCAGCTTCAAGGAGTTCCCTGGCATGGCACTTCTTCAAACAATGTGCTGACGACAAGACCCGAGTGGTTTGCACGCTGTGCCATCAGAGCCTGAAGCGAGGCATTAACGTTCTGAACCTGAGCACAACCTGCATGACCAGGCACCTGCATGCAAAGCATGAACTGCAGTGGAGTAAACACCTTAAAACCAAGGAAGTCACTCAGGCTCCCCCTGCTACCTCTTCTGCTGCTGCCGCCTCGGCCTCTTCTGCTGCTGCCGCCTCGGCCTCTTCCTCCGCCTCTGGAGGAACGTTGGCACCTGCCGCCCAGCAAACAGGGGATGTACCACCAACACCACCACCACCACCTCCGTCACCAAGCGTCTCAACCATGTCACACGGCAGCGTTCAGCTCTCCATCTCACAAACATTTGAGAGAAAGCGTAAATTCCCACCTAGCCACCCTCGATCCCTGGCCCTGAATGCCAGCATTTCTAAACTACTGGCCTATGAAATGCTGTCATTTAGGCTGGTGGACACAGACAGCTTCAAACAGCTCATGTCGCTTGCTGTCCCACAGTATGTTGTTCCCAGCCGCCACTACTTCTCCAAGAGAGCCGTGCCTTCCCTGCACAACCAAGTATCCGATAAAATCAAGTGTGCACTGCGCAACGCCATCTGTAGGCAAGGTCCACCTAACCACAGATACGTGGACCAGTAAGCACGGCCAGGGACGCTATATCTCCCTAACTGCACACTGGGTAAATGTAGTGGCAGCTGGGCCCCAGGCGGAGAGCTGTTTGGCGCACGTCCTTCCGCCGCCAAGGATCGCAGGGCAACATTCTTTGCCTCCTGTTGCCACCTCCTCCTTCTCGGCTTCCTCCTCCTCTTCTTCCACCTGCTCATCCAGTCAGCCACACACCTTCACCACCAACTTCAGCACAGCCCGGGGTAAACGTCAGCAGGCCATTCTGAAACTCATATGTTTGGGGGACAGGCCCCACACCGCACAGGAGTTGTGGCGGGGTATAGAACAACAGACCGACGAGTGGTTGCTGCCGGTGAGCCTCAAGCCCGGCCTGGTGGTGTGTGATAATGGGCGAAATCTCGTTGCAGCTCTGGGACTAGCCAATTTGACGCACATCCCTTGCTTGGCGCATGTGCTGAATTTGGTGGTGCAGAAGTTCATTCACAACTACCCCGACATGTCAGAGCTGCTGCATAAAGTGCGGGCCGTCTGTTCGCGCTTCCGGCGTTCACATCCTGCTGCTGCTCGCCTGTCTGCGCTACAGCGTAACTTCGGCCTTCCCGCTCACCGCCTCATATGCGACGTGCCCACCAGGTGGAACTCCACCTTGCACATGCTGGACAGACTGTGCGAGCAGCAGCAGGCCATAGTGGAGTTTCAGCTGCAGCACGCACGGGTCAGTCGCACTACAGAACAGCACCACTTCACCACCAATGACTGGGCCTCCATGCGAGACCTGTGTGCCCTGTTGCGCTGTTTCGAGTACTCCACCAACATGGCCAGTGGCGATGACGCCGTTATCAGCGTTACAATACCACTTCTATGTCTCCTTGAGAAAACACTTAGGGCGATGATGGCAAGAGGAGGTGGCCCAGGAGGAGGAGGAGGAGGAGGAGGAAGAGGGGTCATTTTTAGCACTTTCAGGCCAGTCTCTTCGAAGTGACTCAGAGGGAGGTTTTTGGCAACAGCAGAGGCCAGGTACAAATGTGGCCAGACAGGGCCCACTACTGGAGGACGAGGAGGACGAGGATGAGGAGGAGGTGGAGGAGGATGAGGATGAAGCATGGTCACAGCGGGGTGGCACCCAACGCAGCTCGGGTCCATCACTGGTGCGTGGCTGGGGGGAAAGGCAGGACGATGACGATACGCCTCCCACAGAGGACAGCTTGTCCTTACCCCTGGGCAGCCTGGCACACATGAGCGACTACATGCTGCAGTGCCTGCGCAACGACAGCAGAGTTGCCCACATTTTAACCTGTGCGGACTACTGGGTTGCCACCCTGCTGGATCCACGCTACAAAGACAATGTGCCCACCTTACTTCCTGCACTGGAGCGTGATAGGAAGATGCGCGAGTACAAGCGCACGTTGGTAGACGCGCTACTGAGAGCATTCCCAAATGTCACAGGGGAACAAGTGGAAGCCCAAGGCCAAGGCAGAGGAGGAGCAAGAGGTCGCCAAGGCAGCTGTGTCACTGCCAGCTCCTCTGAGGGCAGGGTTAGCATGGCAGAGATGTGGAAAACTTTTGTCAACACGCCACAGCTAACTGCACCACCACCTGATACGCAACGTGTTAGCAGGAGGCAACATTTCACTAACATGGTGGAACAGTACGTGTGCACACCCCTCCACGTACTGACTGATGGTTCGGCCCCATTCAACTTCTGGGTCTCTAAATTGTCCACGTGGCCAGAGCTAGCCTTTTATGCCTTGGAGGTGCTGGCCTGCCCGGCGGCCAGCGTTTTGTCTGAACGTGTATTCAGCACGGCAGGGGGCGTCATTACAGACAAACGCAGCCGCCTGTCTACAGCCAATGTGGACAAGCTGACGTTCATAAAAATGAACCAGGCATGGATCCCACAGGATCTGTCCGTCCCTTGTCCAGATTAGACATTAACTACCTCCCCTTAACCATATATTATTGGACTCCAGGGCACTTCCTCATTCAATCCTATTTTTATTTTCATTTTACCATTATATTGCGAGGCTACCCAAAGTTGAATGAACCTCTCCTGTGTCTGGGTGCCGGGGCCTAAATATATGCCAATGGACTGTTCCAATGTTGGGTGACGTGAAGCCTGATTCTCTGCTATGACATGCAGAATGATTCTCTGCTGACATGAAGCCAGATTGTCTGTTACGGGACCTCTCTCCTCTGCCTGTGTGTGCTGGGCCTAAATATATGCCAATGGACTGTTGCAGTGGTGGCTGACGTGAAGCCTCATTCTCTGCTATGACATGCAGACTAATTCTCTGCTGACATGAAGACAGATTCTCTGTTACGGGACCTCTCTCCTCTGCCTGTGTGTGCTGGGCCTAAATATATGCCAATGGACTGTTGCAGTGGTGGCTGACGTGAAGCCTCATTCTCTGCTATGACATGCAGACTAATTCTCTGCTGACATGAAGACAGATTCTCTGTTACGGGACCTCTCTCCTCTGCCTGTGTGTGCTGGGCCTAAATATATGCCAATGGACTGTTGCAGTGGTGGCTGACGTGAAGCCTCATTCTCTGCTATGACATGCAGACTGATTCTCTGCTGACATGAAGCCAGATTGTCTGTTACGGGACCTCTCTCCTCTGCCTGGGTGCTGGGCCTAAATATATGCCAATGGACTGTTGCAGTGGTGGCTGACGTGAAGCCTCATTCTCTGCTATGACATGCAGACTGATTCTCTGCTGACATGAAGCCAGATTGTCTGTTACGGGACCTCTCTCCTCTGCCTGGTGTGCTGGGCCTAAATATATGCCAATGGACTGTTGCAGTGGTGGCTGACGTGAAGCCTCATTCTCTGCTATGACATGCAGACTGATTCTCTGCTGACATGAAGCCAGATTCTCTGTTACGGGACCTCTCTCCTCTGCCTGGGTGCTGGGCCTAAATATATGCCAATGGACTGTTGCAGTGGTGGCTGACGTGAAGCCTCATTCTCTGCTATGACATGCAGACTGATTCTCTGCTGACATGAAGCCAGATTGTCTGTTACGGGACCTCTCTCCTCTGCCTGGGTGCTGGGCCTAAATATATGCCAATGGACTGTTGCAGTGGTGGCTGACGTGAAGCCTCATTCTCTGCTATGACATGCAGACTGATTCTCTGCTGACATGAAGCCAGATTCTCTGTTACGGGACCTCTCTCCTCTGCCTGGGTGCTGGGCCTAAATATATGCCAATGGACTGTTGCAGTGGTGGCTGACGTGAAGCCTCATTCTCTGCTATGACATGCAGACTGATTCTCTGCTGACATGAAGACAGATTCTCTGTTACGGGACCTCCCTCCTCTGCCTGGGTGCTGGGCCTAAATATATGCCAATGGACTGTTGCAGTGGTGGCTGACGTGAAGCCTCATTCTCTGCTATGACATGCAGACTAATTCTCTGCTGACATGAAGACAGATTCTCTGTTACGGGACCTCTCTCCTCTGCCTGGGTGCTGGGCCTAAATTTATGAAATGGACTCTTACAGTGGTGGGTGACGTGAAGCCAGATTCTCTGCTATGGGACCTCTCTCCAATTGATTTTGGTTAATTTTTATTTATTTAATTTTAATTTTAATTCATTTCCCTATCCACATTTGTTTGCAGGGGATTTACCTACATGTTGCTGCCTTTTGCAGCCCTCTAGCTCTTTCCTGGGCTGTTTTACAGCCTTTTTAGTGCCGAAAAGTTCGGGTCCCCATTGACTTCAATGGGGTTCGGGTTCGGGACGAAGTTCGGATCGGGTTCGGATCCCGAACCCAAACATTTCCGGGATGTTCGGCCGAACTTCTCGAACCCGAACATCCAGGTGTTCGCTCAACTCTACTGGCACATTATGGGGGCACTATGGGGACATTAGCTCAACTGGGTGCATTAAAAGGGGTTATTTTTTGCACTGCTACATTATAAGGAGAATTATTACTACTGGGGACACTATGATGGGCTTTATTACTACTGGGGGTCTATGGGGAACATAGTATGGGCACTATAGGAGCATTGTTACTTCTGGGGCACAGTGGGGACATGTTGGGGGCACTGTAGGAGCACTATTACTACCATGTGTGCCCTAGCAGAGAACTATTCCTATTGGTGGGACATTTGGGAGCACTATTACTGTGGGGGCACCTTGGCACAGTATCAGCTTACCACAATTATTTTTGGGGGACGTTATGTTTACACTATTAGTGTCAGGGGCACTATTTGCTGGGCGCAATTATTTTAGGGCACTGTGTGCCAATAATTATTGAAGGGCACTATCTGCATGGTACTACTATTATCAGGGGGTTTATCTGTTTCTGCAGTATAGTATTGGGGAGCACAGCAGCACAGTATTGGGGGTGTTAAGATGATTTGTCCAGAAGATGGGAGGATGATGGAAAAGTAGTAAACTAAGATTTTGTTTGTCAAACTGCAGAGACGAGAAATGACTGAAAAATGGTCCTCGGGTCTGAAAGGAGAAGGTGAAGAAAGAGAACATCTACATCAAAGAGACGTCACTGGATGTAAGAGGTATGTGGCGCCGTATTACCCTGTATGTAGGGGTGGATAGAAGGGTTAGTAGTACAGTACTATCTGCACATTGTAAAAAAGAAAAAAGTAATCTGCAAAATACTATATATTTGTGTCAGAAGTTGTGTTTTTTTAATTTTTAGAATAATGATACAGCCATTTTATTTGATACTTTTGTGCTGATTCTTTTTTTCTCTCTCTATATTAAGGGACACTATAGTCACCAGAACCACAACAGCTAAACGTAGTAGTTCTGGTGTCTATAGCATGTCTCTGCAAGCTTTTTAATGTAAACACTGCCTTTTCAGAAAAAAGACAGTATTTACATTACTGCCAAGGAACACCTGTAGTGGCCACTCATCATTATTAAAGTTTACTACTCTACGAGGTGTGTGGATATTTTTCTTTGTGTGTGTTGTGGTAGAGGGTGTGATTGCATGCTAGGGTGTGGGAAGGTGGGATCTAGGGGGCCCAAGTAATTTCTTGCCCAGGGTCCAAACAATATAAAAGACGGCCCTGGCCAGGCATATAATAAGCCCCTCCCCTCTTCACCATTGAATTATACTAATTGGTGATATTTTTAGGGGCATTTTGGTCACATTTATAGACTCTATCTGTAAGTTTATGGAAGATATGTGTTCTTGGCAGAGGACTGTCAGCTTAGATACTGTCTGCACGTCACTGGTATCTATTCTGCCCTGGGAAAAGCCATTGCATATCTGTCATTCCATTCTACTCCGACAAGTGGAAGCAGACAGAGAGGGACAAAGCCCGGGCGCTGCCACCATTCACCCACCGTCCTCTCACATCTCTGCAGGTGAGCTAACCCTTCTTATTAGGCGGCAGACAATTTTCATTATTACAATAATTATTTAAACCATTTCTTTAAAAAAAAAAAATCTGTGTTGTTCCTTGAATTGTTATGCATTGAGTATATTCTTAAAATACACCCCTAGAAATGACAGGTTCCCACTACTTTTTGCAGTTGGTGGAACAAGGGGTTAAATAGCTTCAGTGATTTTGTTGTACTGTACGCTAGATCAGCAGCCTGTCCTTGAAGCTTTTTTCTCCATGATAGATGAAGCCGGTTTGCGTTCGACCCTGTGTGAGGTGCTCGGGCTCTAATTGTCACACTGTGCCGGGAATGCCCATTAAACAGGATCACGTAACCTGGCAGGGGGATGAATGAAGAATGGGCTTCCCAGTTTTATAAAAATATAGTTTAATCAATGTATAATGAAAAGTTCTGTAACTTTTTGACTTATTGTGTGCCTCAATGCCTCACTGTTTTCAAGATCTCCACTTGCCTTCTTTGAATGGGAACACAGTCACTGCAAACCCATACTAATATTTTTCATAGTTGAGAGTCTCTTACAATTTTATCTATTTTGTTGATCATGTTCAACATAAACCATATCTGAGTTTAAAAAAAAGTTTGCATAATGGCTCTGCTTCTCTGTACTATCAGAACTGTGAAGGAACAGATCTTTTTTGGGCTTCTCGTCTATTTCATCCATATTATTCCCTTTTCCAGTTGCACAGCTAGATGCATTTCACTCAGAATCAGGGGCATCTCACTTCTGTGGAATCTGCCAGCACACCCTAAGGGCTCATGCACACAAATGTATGTATTTTATGGTCCGCAAAACACGGATCCACAAAAAATACGAATTACGTGTGTGTGTGACAACCGTATTGCATCCATTTTTTTTTTTTTTTTTTTTTTTTTGCGATCCATTGTAACAATGCCTGTCCTTGTCTGCAACATGGATAAGAATAGGACATAGCTACACTAAAGCTGCGTTCCTGGCTAAAGGTTGCTGAGCGCTATTGTATGCCATCAATACTGATCATGGGGGTCTGAACTCTTGCACCAATCAGCACAGTGATGCCAAGGACGCTCCGCGTTTCTGCAAGTCATGCACCCTGATATTTGGTCATACAGACACAATAGAGGACATTTACTAATTGTCTTATGCCACTATAGTAATGTAAAAAAAATCACCGATTATGGAGCCTGACATGTGTACCATAATTTGCGACTTTTTAAGCTTCTTGGCCCTTTTCTGGAGCAACGTCCACCACGTTCTCACTCAAGTATGGCAGAGGGAATTAACCACATAGATGCTGCAGGTGATTAGGCACCACAGCATCTAGGGGGCTTACAGGGCAGCAGAGTTGATGATATAATCATAATTCACTCCTCAAAAAATGGGCACCATCTATTAGACTCATAATCTTATCCTATGCATTCGGCACAGCACCATCTATTGGAATGATAAACTTGATCCTATGTTAGGCTATTTTCACACTTGCGGCAGAGTGATCCGGCAAGCAGTTCCGTCGCCGGAACTGCCTGCCGGATCAGGCAATCTGCATGCAATCGGACAACATTTGTAGATGGATCCGCAATGCATTGCAAGAACGGATCCGTCTCTCTGTTTGTCATACGGACAAACGGATCAGTTTCTATTTTTTCTTTCACATTTTTACCGGATCCGGCAACTGAGCCGGAGATTTGGATGGAGAGAATATCGCAGCATGCTGCGGTATTTCCCCCGTCCAAAACACTGTTCAGTGACTGAACTGAAGATATCCTGATGCATCCTGAACGGATTTCTCTCCATTCAGAATGCATGGGGATGAAACTGATCAGTTATTTTCCGGTATTGAGCCCTTATGACAGAACTCAGTGCCGGAAAAGAAAAACGCTAGTGTGAAAGTACCCTTTAGGGTCCATTCACACGTCCGTTGTTTCTTTCCTGATCTGTTCCGTTTTTTGCTGAACAGATCTGGACCAGATCTGGACCCATTCATTTTCAATGGGTCCTGAAAAAAAATCTGACATTGTGCTGTCCGTTTTTTTTCAGGACCCATTGAAAATGAATGGGTCCAGATCTGGTCCAGATCTGTTCAGCAAAAAACGGAACAGATCAGGAAACAAACAACGGACGTGTGAATGGACCCTAACTGTTGGAAATGTGGAGAAGCACATCACCCTCTAGTGGACAAACAGAGTCACTGTCTGTTCAGTCAGGAATTAAATAACAGCATGTTGCATGCTGCACCCTTCCCACTGCTGCTCATTTAAATGAATCTGAATGTTAGTACAATGTTAAAATGAAAATTCTAATGGGATTTCTTTTTCATTTGACTTTTGGCAGGGAAAATGCCTGCAAGAGATGAAATTGAAATCTCAATCTACCATTTTCAGCTTCTACTTGGTGTTTACATTTGATTTATGATTTTGACATGAAAAACCCACTATAGGAAGAGAATTAATTGACAAAGTGGAATATTTGAAATGAAAAAGGTTATTTTTTTCACATTTATGACCCACACTGGAGTTGGAAAAGAAAATTCAAATGGAGGAATTGAATTTTCTTTTTAATTTTGGCATGCATTAAGCAGACACTAGATGAAATTAAAATGTTAAAACATTATTTTAATTATAATTTTAGGTCTTTATATTGCATTTTAATTTTGGCAGGTTTTACCTCCCATAAACTGTATAGTTATTGTTTTGACGTCTGCTGTGTAATATTAATGGCTATACTCACTTATACTAATATGCTGTACTTTGTACTTGTTTTCTTGTTTTACTGATCAGACCCCAATCATTCATTATTTGTGGGGGAACCCAGCAGCAAGTGTTCAGTTTCCCTGCAGCACCTCCACAGGACAGAAGAAGCATTTCACAGTTCCCATTGAAATCAATGGGCTGTCCTTGTAATGCACAGAGGTGTTGGGTCCTCCAGAGAAAGACATGGTTTGTAGGTTCATAATAGATGAGGGTCATAAATGGAATGTTAAGTCACCGATTCTCACAGGTTAATTTAAAATGATTTTTCTAAACCAAACACTTTAAAGGGGTTGTTCACTCTCAGGAGCCTTTCAGACAGACCCCCAATGTGGCTTGACCAGTGGAGGGAATCATACTTACCTGATCCCCACCGCTGGGTTCCAGCTTCTTTGTTGCCCCAGTGGCCACTGCAACTAATGACTGGTGTTTCACTTGACCCAGTGACATGAAGCATGGTGGACACATCACCTCTGCAGCCAATCATTGGCTGCAGCAACAACATGACCCTTGTCAAACCGGCTGTTGACGTGGGGAGACTGGCGAGCTAATGCAGCGCGGGTGTGCAAAGGACCCAGAACCCGGCAAGGAACAGGTAAGTATGATACCTTCCACAAGTCTGGCCACATCGGAAAGAGGTGGGGGGGGGGGGTCTGCCTGAAAGGCCTCCGGGGTGAACAACCCATGTAATTATGCAAACACAAGGGGGTATGAGAGCACAAGCTCTAGAAGTCAATCACTTCTGCTTAGTGATTGCCAGCCTTCCCTGTATCACTGTGCATACATTGCCATCAGTCACGGATTGGGACCGCCCACTGGACTCTTAAGCATAGAGTAGGGTGTTTGGTAAACAAATAAAATGCACGTTTTACCACAAAACTACAAACCGGATTCCAAAAAAGTTGGGACACTAAACAAATTGTGAATAAAAACTGAATGCAATGATGTGGAGATGGCAAATGTCAATATTTTATTTGTAATCGAACGTAGATGACAGATCAAACGTTTAATCCGAGTAAATGTATCATTTTAAATGAAAAATACGTTGGTTCAAATTTTCACGGTGTCAACAAATCCCCAAAAAGTTGGGACAAGTAGCAATAAGAGGCTGGAAAAAGTAATTTGAGCATAACGAAGAGCTGGAAGACCAATTAACACTAATTAGGTCAATTGGCAACATGATTGGGTATAAAAAGAGCTTCTCAGAGTGGCAGTGTCTCTCAGAAGCCAAGATGGGTAGAGGATCACCAATTCCCACAATGTTGCGCAGAAAGATAGTGGAGCAATATCAGAAAGGTGTTACCCAGCGAAAAATTGCAAAGACTTTGCATCTATCATCATCAACTGTGCATAACATCATCCGAAGATTCAGAGAATCTGGAACAATCTCTGTGCGTAAGGGTCAAGGCCGTAAAACCATACTGGATGCCCGTGATCTCCGGGCCCTTAAACGACACTGCACCACAAACAGGAATGCTACTGTAAAGGAAATCACAGAATGGGCTCAGGAATACTTCCAGAAACCATTGTCAGTGAACACAATCCACCGTGCCATCCGCCGTTGCCAGCTGAAACTCTACAGTGCAAAGAAGAAGCCATTTCTAAGCAAGATCCACAAGCTCAGGCGTTTTCACTGGGCCAGGGATCATTTAAAATGGAGTGTGGCAAAATGGAAGACTGTTCTGTGGTCAGACGAGTCACGATTCGAAGTTCTTTTTGGAAATCTGGGACGCCATGTCATCCGGACCAAAGAGGACAAGGACAACCCAAGTTGTTATCAACGCTCAGTTCAGAAGCCTGCATCTCTGATGGTATGGGGTTGCATGAGTGCGTGTGGCATGGGCAGCTTGCATGTCTGGAAAGGCACCATCAATGCAGAAAAATATATTCAGGTTCTAGAACAACATATGCTCCCATCCAGACGTCATCTCTTTCAGGGAAGACCCTGCATTTTTCAACAAGATAATGCCAGACCACATTCTGCATCAATCACAACATCATGGCTGCGTAGGAGAAGGATCCGGGTACTGAAATGGCCAGTCTGCAGTCCAGATCTTTCACCTATAGAGAACATTTGGCGCATCATAAAGAGGAAGGTGCAACAAAGAAGGCCCAAGACGATTGAACAGTTAGAGGCCTGTATTAGACAAGAATGGGAGAGCATTCCTATTTCTAAACTTGAGAAACTGGTCTCCTCGGTCCCCAGACGTCTGTTGAGTGTTGTAAGAAGAAGGGGAGATGCCACACAGTGGTGAAAATGGCCTTGTCCCAACTTTTTGGGGATTTGTTGACACCATGAAATTCTGATTCAACATATTTTTCCCTTAAAATGGTACATTTTCTCAGTGTAAACTTTTGTTCCGTGATTTATGTTCTATTCTGAAAAAAATATTAGAAGTTGGCACCTCCACATCATTGCATTCAGTTTTTATTCACGATTTGTATAGTGTCCCAACTTTTTGGGAATCCGGTTTGTATATATATCAATCCTCTCAGCTTCTCTTGCTGTATAACATGCAGCTCATGTGCTGCACATAGGGAATAATCTTTTTTAAATACATAAGTTAATGTGTCTGTATATTTTTGCCATCCTAGACATGTCCGGAGGAATATTCTCTCCTCTAGAAAATCTACACGACCTGGACAAGGCCAGTTGTCATCCGCTTGCCTGTTTCCTGTGCCATGAGCAGTATGAGCACCCATGCTTGCTCGACTGCTATCACAACTTTTGTGCCAACTGCCTCCGTGGTCGGGCTGTAGACAACCGGCTCTCGTGTCCTCTATGTGGGTAAGTGACCATGAAAGAAA